>NW_022680733.1:0-80479 GCF_009764315.1 Trachypithecus francoisi | reverse complement strand
CCTGGGCAAGAGAGTGAGACTCTATCTCAAAAAAAAAAAAAAAAAAAGATGCACAGAAACTCTCCTCTCATGGAGTGGACAGGAGTATCAGGTGGGGGAGTTAGACTAGAAAAATAAATGAACACACATGTTCTTTTGTTGTCGTTTTGAGACAGAGTCTTGCTCTGTCACCCAGGCTGGGGTGCAGTGGTGTGATCTTAGCTCACTGCAACCTCCACCTCCTGGGTTCAAGCAATTCTCCTGCCTCAGCCTCCTGAGTAGCTGGGATTACAGGCATGTGACACCACAGCTGGCTAATTTTTGTAATGTTAGTAGTGATGGGATTTTACCATGTTGCCCAGGCTGGTCTCAAACTCCTGACCTCAAGCAATCTGCCCCAGCCTCCCAAAGTGCTGGGACTCCAGGTGTGAGCCACCGCACCCCACTGTATAAACATGTTCTATAAAGCCATGTGGTATAAACTATTGGAAACATAAATCAGTAGGCTAGTGGACCACATGGAATGGGGATCCTCTTCCAGACAGGATGAGAAGCCAGGTGTCTTCTGTTTGCCCTTCCAGATCCCTCTGTACCCTTCTTTACTCTGGAGTGCCTTGAGGCAGACCTGTGTGGGCAGCACCACATTTAGGAGCCCACACAACCCCAAGATGGATGCCAGGAACTCACTTTCTTTGGCTCTTTCGCCAAAGGAGAGCTTGGGTGCAGGGGTGACAGCTGTGCTTGAGAAACAGCAAGGAGGTCTGCAGTGTAGATGCAGGAATTGAGGTTCAGACAGGCACAGTGGCTTGTCTGAAACCATGCAGCAGGGGAGCGAAGGATCCCAAACCCAGGTCTACTGGGTTCCCCAGCTTGAGCTCTTCTTTAGTTCACGGCCCTTGTTAAGGATGAATGCCACTGAGCTGAAATGAAGGAACAGAAAAGTCCCGACATTCTGACAGCATCACACAGCAAGTCAGCAGCATCACACACTGAGGCCCAGTTTAGTGTTTACCAACCATCGGCGGCAATCCCAGCCTGGGCTCAGCATTTAATAAGCATGGGCTTGTTGTGTGCTTGCAACAACCCTGCAAAGCAGGATGAGCAAACCAGGGTTCGGAGAAGCCAAGATACTAGCTTGAGGTCACACAGAAAAGAAGTCAGGATACAAATCTGTGTTTGTTTCCCAAATCTTTGCTCTTCGGACACCCCAACAAGAAGAAGCATTGAGGATGAATGGGCATATGTCTGATTCTGAGCAACCTGGGGTCAGGGTCCACATCTGAAATTTCTTTCTACTTCCAGACCAAACCCAGGGGCACTAAATATGGCAGGCCCTCCATAAATATCACATAAATGCTGCAAGAAAGCACAGTCAACTTACAGGGTTTTGCTTAAGAAGTTCAGAGCCTCCAAGACCCATCTTTCTCATATATATTTTTTTCTTTTAAATATCTCTCATAAAAACTCTAGCTGAGTCATTCTCTGGCCTCATTTTAGCTGTTCTAAAATGATTTTAGCTCTTCTAAAATGGTGGCTTTTGTGTGTGGGGAGTGGAAAGCAATATTTCCCACGTTCACAACCTGGACTGTAGTATTTATCTATCCAGTCTTTCATTCACCCATCTGCCATCCACCCACCCACCTGCACTTCCATCCGCCCATTCTCTTCATTCACTCTGTCCAACCATCCATTCATTCCTCCATTGATCCATCAGTTTCGACTCCATCCATCCATCCATCCATCCACCCACCCACCCATCCAGTATCTACCAAGCATCTCCTTTGTCCTAGGTCCAGTGCTAGACTCAGAGGAGCTAGAAATAAGTGAGGTTTGATCCTTGACCTCGTAGAGCTCCCAGTCCAGGAGGAGAGGCAGATATGATGGATGGTAGGAAGGCCTTGTTCGTTTATTCCACACATGTTTCATGGTGCAACTGATGTGTCAAGCAGTGTTAGACACTGAGGAGCAAAGATAAAAGAGACAAGTGCCTTAGGACCCCATCCTAGTGAGAGACACAGAGGTCAGCCTGCACCAAGGCAGGAAGACTTGTTCAATAATCCTTTGTTCATTCAGTGTGTGTTTGCTGATGACCCTCATAGGCCAGATCTGGGCTCTGGGGACACCAAGATAGAAAAGACTTGGCCTTAACCACTTGGAGCACAGTCCAGTGGAAGAAACTGTCCAGTAGAGAATTTCAGCCAAGCATGATATGAGATGCAATTAGGGTGAGAACAGGAGTCCATAGATGCCAGGAAAGTGGCCAAGGCAGCTTTCTGGAAGGGGTGAGGCCTGGTCTGAGCCTAAAGGATGTGGTGGGGTCTGCTCTGTTGGGTCCCCTCCCCTGGCTTCCTGCAGAACATGAAGGTCACACTCAGGGGCTCCAAGGACACCCCTCCCGCCCAGCCAGCCAGCCCTTTAGAGGGTCTAGTGGGAGCGGGACAGAGCGACCAGGGCGCAAATCCTGCCTCAGGTCAGGGCCCTGGGAAGCTGGCCGTCCAAACCTTGGAGACTGTCCCACAGTGGCCTAGGTCCATTGGTGACATTGAGGTTGTTTGTGCAAAAGTGCTCCATTTTTCTAGGCAGTCTTGCTCACAGAAAAAAACAAACAAACAAACCCAGCTCTGTTGACATGACTTATGGTAGGGTGTGGAGGCGGATGAGAACTGCTACCACGCACGGCACCCTAGAGACATTGGTGCCTACAGGGGTGGTGTGAGAAGGGCAGAGGTTGGAGACGTGGCAGGGGCCAGGTCTTGCAGAGCCTCACAGGCCTAGGCAGGACTTGGGGTCTGATTTGAAGGGCAATGGGGAACATTTGAACTGGTTCAAAATCTCCAGAAGGCTAGTGGTTAATTCATTTGCTCATGCATCCATTCATTCATTCAACCAATACTGAAGCACCTACTCTGTGCCAGGCACTGTTCCAGGATCTGGGAAGACAAGGGTGAACACAGCAGACTCAGACCCTGCCTTCCTGGGACCAGAGGCCATGCAGACCCTAAATCAAATCATCACACGATGAAGTCCAAACAGTTGTAAGCCATACCAGGGAAGGATTCTCCAAGGAGCTGACACATAGCAGCTGGTTTAATCTTACTTCATTCTGCCAATATTTATTGAGCACCTACCATGTGTCAGGCACTGGACTGAGTGCAGGGATGTAGGGCGAGCCAGACTGATCCAGACCCTGCCCTCGAGGAGCTGCCATTCCAGTGGAGGAGGCGAACCTATCAGTGAACCACAAAGTATGAGGGAGGTGTAATCAGGGTGCATAGAGGGGCTGTGGGGGCAAGGAGGGCTTCCTGGAGGAAGGGAGATACAGAGAAGTTAGTTAGGTGAGGGACTGTGTATGGAGGTGAGGGTGGGGGAAGGAAAACGAGGTCTCTTAGGACATGTTGGGCTGGTGGCAGGTTGAGAGCTGTTGGGAGAAGATGCTGCAGCCTTGGGAGAAGGTCAAAATGCATTGAATGAGATGCAAGGTTACAAACCCTGCCCTTGAGACAGCTTTGGAGGGCAGATGGCACCTGCAGGGCCCTCCTGTCTTTGTCTTTCTCTCCATCTCTGTCTCCTCTTTCTCTGTCTTTCTCTGTCCCTTTCTCTGTCCATCTGTCTTTCTTGTCTCCTCTTTCTCCTCTGTCCATCTGTCGCCTCTTTCTCTGTCTCTTCTTTCTCTGTCTCTGTCTCCTCATCGTTTCTCTCAGCCTGCTCTCTGACTCTCTTTTCTCTGCTCTGGTCATCTTTGCGGGATGTCAGTAAGAGACTAGAATACGAGGAAAAACTCCAGGCCGGTGGGCAGCAAGCAAGGTCGGGGCACAAGGACAGCTGGGCGCAGGGACAGGCGGTGACTGAATGTTCTGTTTTGGAAAGACAGCTCTGGTCAGGGGCGAAGGTGGCTGACCACGAAACCCGATAACCTGGCCAAACTCTGCTCTAGCCAGTCCTCTGGCTGGCAGCTGTGACCTGGTGGATGCTGCCCAGAATTTTCCTAGAGGGAGGGGGGAGAAGGGGAAAAATGGTCCGTGGGCAGCTTCTTCTCTGTCAAGTGGGACTCACAGGAAGAAATGGAAATAAGTGAATTCTCGAGGGAGACCTCAGTGTAGTTCAGAATGGGAAAGCCCTGCTTGTCTCTACACGGTTTGTGAGGTTTTCACAATCCAGTAAGTGCTCCCCGTGTGCCAGGCTCTGTGCCCGGGATGACATTGCCAACGCTCTCCTGTAGGGCGTTGTGATTTAAAACCATGGACTCTGGAGCCAGACTGCCTGAGTTTGAATCCTGGTTTTGCAAATTACTTGTGATCTTGCACAAGTTACTTAATGTCTTTCTTTTTCATTTATTTATTTATTTACTTACTTACTTTTTTCTTTTTTTCTTTTTTGAGACTGAGTCTTGTTCTGTCTCCCATGCTAGAGTGCAGTGGCACAATCTCGGCTCACTGCAACCTCTGCCTCCCGGGTTCAAGTGATTCTCTTGCCTCAGCTTCCCGAGTAGCTGGGACTGCAGAAGCCCACCACCATGCCCAGCTAATTTTTGTATTTTTAGTAAAGACAGGATTTTGCCATGTTGGTTGGTCAGGCTGGTCTCAAACTCCTGATCTCAGGTGATCCACCTGCCTTGGCCTCCCAAAGTGCTGGGATTATAGGCATGAGCCACCGCACATGGCCGACCTCTTTTTTTTTTTTTTATTTTAATTTGAGACAGGGCTGGACTGCAGTGGCACAATCACAGCTCACTGCAGCCTTGACCTCCTGGGCTCAAGCCATCCTCCCACTTCAGCCTCCCAAGAAGCTGGGACTATAGGTATGATCCAGCACACCCAGCTAACTTTTCATTTTTGTAGAGATGGGGGTCTTGCTATGTTCCCTGGGCTGGTCTCGAACACCTGGACTCAAGCAATTCTTTCACCTCAGCCTCCCAAAGTGCTGGGGCTACAGGTCTAAGCCATTGTTCCTGGCCCTTAACCTCTTTCTTTATGGGCAAAATGGGAAGAAAATATCACCTCTCCCACACATTTGAGGTAGATACTATATTAGTTAATATATGTGAAGTGTTTGGAGTAACGCATGGCATGCAATAAATGCTTCACAAAACACAAGCTGTTATTAGTTCAGTTCTGTGATTAGTTCTGTGAATGCCGAGGTGGCAGAGGGAGTGAAATTCAAATCCTAGCTCCATCCCTTCTTAGCTCTAGGACCTTGGTGAAATCTCGTAACTTCACTAGGTGCCCGTTTTTCTTACCTGTTAAGCAAAGATGATCTTAGGACTCACCTTGCCAGGTGGTTGAGAGGCTCTATGTCTTTGTAAAGCACATGGAAATAATTCACTTTATGGGGGAAAAATAAGTCCCAAGGAAGCTTATTTCTTTATTTCCATATGTCCAGCAGGCTCTGAGCACCTCCTGTGTGCCAGCTCTCCAGAATGCCTACAATAAGCTGGGGCCTGTGCTCTTTCTGTCCTGGAAGACAGCAGAGGGCAAAGTAGAGATAGTGCATGTCCCCTTGGCACTCACCTTTAGTCCTGACCAGTTCTGTGAGATGGGGTGGCAGGTACGACCACCCTGTGTCACAGAGATGGAAACTGAGATCCAGAGAGGTGAAGAGGCTGCCCGGGGCACAAGGTTCACGTGCACCTGCTCCTCTGAGTGGCTTCTCTGAACTTCTGTGACAACCCCACCACTGTCTATCTCATCAAAGCCACCTAGGGCCTCAATCTTTCTCACCCTCCACTCTGTGTTCCTATCTCGGTCTCTCCAGCTGGCCTCAGACATGTCGATTGTGCCAGACAAAATCTACAAACCCCGAGAGCGGGAATCCGTGCAGCTGTGCAATCTGTCACTTCTCCTGTCCTCCGTCTGCTTCCAGCAAGAAGAAAATGTGGTGTGGCTGTTGACCCCCGAGCACCCTCTCACCACCAAGGCAGGAAGTGGGTGACAAGCACAGACAGTGTGGAGGAGGGGATAGAATGGGGTCTGGAGTCCCAGAGCTCCACATTCTCAGTCCTGGCTGTAACTGTGGACATGACTTTTCCCCTCCGAGCCTCGGTTTTCTTATCTGTAGAATGGGTGCAATCCTTGTAATACCCCCCCCCCGCTTCTGTTGATATGGAGAATAGAGGAAGCCTAGGTATAGAACTAGGCACAGGAGAGGCACTCAGAAAACGGCAACTGTTTCTATTATGTGGAAGCAGTGGCTGAAGCCCTCTCCCCTCACCCAATCTCTCAAGCCCCGTTTGACTCCTCATGGTCAAACATGAGATAGTAAGTGTAGTGGTTAAGAGCATGAGGCCTAGGCCTGACTGCCTGGGATTGTATCCTGCCTCTACCACTTGCTAGCTGTGTGATCCTGGATAGGTGACTTAACCTCTCTGGACCTTTTTTCTCCATTTATGAAATAAGTGTAATAAGAGTCCCAGTTCCTGGAATTGCTGTGATGATCAGATGGGTTCACAAAGTTTAAGTAAAGGGCTAGGATCCTGCCAGGCACATGATAAGGGCTATAGGAGCGTTTGTTGCTCTTCAGGAATCGCGGGGGAGGAGGGACCTGGTGGCTCCTGCGCAATTTACAAGGGACTCAGGGACAGGGATGGGAAGGAGGAGCTGGAGAAGAATCCTGACGTGAATCAGCTGGGAATTTCATAAAGCAAAGCCCACTGTATTTGGGATGCCCTCACACAGGCCCCGTGTGCCCCCCGGGGAAGGGCCGCCTCACTCCCATCCTTCCCAGAGCCCAGCATGGTGTTTGGGCATCTCTGTAAGGCAGAAGAAGCTCCATCCTTCTGGCTGCTCTATCTGGAAACTTGGAGCCATCCTTGGCTTTTATTTTTAGATTTTATTTTAAGTTCCGGGGTACATATGCAGGTCATGCAGGTTTGTCACATAGGTAAATGTGTGCCATCGGGGTTTGCTGCACCTATCAACCCATCCCCTATGTATTAAGCCCGGCAAGCATTCGTTATTTATCATGATGCTCTCCCTCCCCATCCCCACAATAGGCCCCAGTGTTGTTCCCCTCCCTGTGTCCATGTGTTCTCATCATTCAGCTCCCACTTATAAGTGAGAACACGCGATGTTTGGTTTTCTGTTCCTGTGTTAACAGAAACACAAACATCCTTGGCTTCTTGATTTCTATTGATCGCATCTAGTCCAGCAGCATGCCCTGTCAGCTCCACCTTAGAATAGATCTGGAATCCGAGATCTGTTCTCCCCGCCTCTTCACCTCCACAGCCGCCCCTTGGGCCTGTTCACCATTCTCTTCTGCTTGAGCCACTGCAGTCACCCTGATTGTCCCCTTCCCCCTGGCTCCTGACAGCCCATCCTCTACACCCAGTTGGAGGGATTCTTTCAGAAACGAAGTCAGACTGTGCCCTCTTCCGTTCAGAACCCTCCATGGCTCTCACCTACCCCAGAGGAAAACTAAGTCCTTCCTTCGACGTGCAAGGTTCTATGGGCGCTGCCCTTTACCTCTCTGAGCTCACTTCCTGCCATGCTGCCCCTCACTCATTCTGCTGCAGCCACACTGGCCTCTTCTCTGCCATCCTCGCTCATGCCAGGCATGGTCCAGCCTCGGGCCTTTGCACCTGCTGTTTCCTCTACCAGGAATGCCCTTTGTCTGGAACTCCCCATTGCCCAATCCCTCATCTCTTTCAAGCTGTACTCAAATATTTGCTCAGTGAGACCTTTCCTGCCCTGGCCCCTGCCCCTATTTAGATTTGTTCCTCTCTGATGCTCCCCTCCTCCTTCCCTAGCTTATTTTTCTCCTTAGCACTCACTGCCATTGGAAACATGATCTATTTAATTTACCTATGAAGGCTGATACCCCTGCCTCCCCCATTCCATAATGTCAGCTCCACGCTGATGGGGCCATGTGCGTTCTGTTCACTGTTGCATCCTAATACGTTCAGGTGATGGACAATATGAGTCTAGTGTGTTACTTTGGACACTGATGGAGGCAAGACTGTTAGGTTGAGGGTGGAAGCAGGAGACCAGGAAGGAGGCTCCTGCAGGGGCTGGGCCAGGGCAGGGAGGGGTGGCTGTGTCTAGATGGAGCAGCAAGCACAGGGTGTGGGGGTGAGAGAAAGAGAGGAGTTGGGGATGGTGCCTTGGTATCCACCCTGAGCATCTGGAGGGATGGGGCTGCCCTTGATGAAGACAAGGTGTGGTGGGAGAGCGGGTTTCGATCAAGCTCCACAGGAGCTGCCTCCTGAGGCTTGCTAAGGCCAAACGCTGTTCCAGGGACTCGGGAACAGCAGCATGACACAGAGCCTGCCTTCTTGTCACTCATCTCATGGATTGGCATGGCAGCATTGCCGCTTACTGGGAAACATTGAGCCAGTGGCACCACTCCCCGAGCCTCAGTTTCCCCATCTGGATGACAGTCCCTCCCTCCCAAGGCCTGCGTGCAGCTCCATGAGCTCATGCCTCTGATGTGCCTGGCATCCAGTGGGCGCTCCAGCAGAGCTCGTTCCTTCCCTGTCCAGCCCCCATGCTGGCTGTCCCCCAGGAGACTGTGCTGGGAGCGTTATTTTTAAGCCTGGCTCCGGTGGGCTGGGCCATGGCTCTGAAGGCTGCGGGGAGACCACAGTGCTAGCAGCATCCCGCTTCCTTGACGCCAGGAGACCGCGGCGTGGAAACATCAGGGGAGGCCGCCTGTGTTCATGCCCTGCCTGGTAACCTTTATGCGAAATTATGTCATGTCACCCCATGCTGTTTATAAACATCTCTGACCTTTCCCAAGCAGGGCCGTGGGGGAGGGGGCTGCACCTAGTCCTCCCATTCCCCACCCCCGCACACCAGGACCTGCTGGTGACCCCTCCCGTTAGCTCACATCACACAGAGCAAAGTGGGTGCACTGGCCTCCAGCCAGCGTTGGACTGGTTGTTTCAACACCTCCGAGCACCTCGCAGCTGACCAGCCCTGGGGTATTTTTAAACCCTGGCCTTGGCCAACCTCTTTGTCACATTCCGGTTGGGGCTTGAGTTTAGTGCGTGCCCCAATTAGGGTCACTGGGTGGGGGTTGGCATTCACTGGTCAACAAACAATCCAGTTCCAGAACCTGCGGACCTACTATGTGCCAAGACTGGGGACCCCAGGGGGCCTCCCTCACAGAGCCTGTCCCCAGGTGCTCACTGTCTGGCGGGGACACTGTGACAGGCCCACACTGTGACAAGTGCTAAGATGGAGGCCAAGATGGCAGTTGCAACTCAAATATCCATAGGCCCAGTGGGTTACGTTAACGAATGAAGTGGGCCCAGTGCGAGCCTGCGGGGAGGGGTGGGGCCTGCGGAAACTGGCGAGCCCATGCCCAGTCTGAAGGGGCTGGCTGCGCGCCCCTCAGCTCCAGCCTCTGTTGTCATGAGGGAGTCGGGTCCAGAGCTTCTGATTTTCCAGGAGAAGCTACAAATCTAGGTTTATGTGAGATTTCATGAAAAAAAAAAATCAAAAAAACCCTTGGCTTTTAAATGTTGGCAATAAATGTTGTAAAAATGTCAAAAACATTCTGAGAGCCAAATGACACCCACTTGTGGGCTGGACTCAGCCCGTGAAGTCAAGTTGAGGCAAACAGTTTGTGCTCTCTGATGCAAACAGGTGCACTATGAAATAGTCAACAAATGCGGGCTGAACACCTACCCTGAGCTCCTTCTACTGTTCCAGGCCGCAGGAAACAGCCAGGAACAAGGTGGAAACATCCTTGCCCTCGTGTTGCTTTCAACCTGTGGGGTTGCTGGCACCAGCTCCTACTGGCTCACGAATTCTGCCAGCTAGTTTCACACACAGCCATCACTAAGAATTAAATTGCACGAACTTCCAGTTAAATAAATTACAACAAAAACAAAGGTAACAACTGCTCACAGATCATCGCTTTCTCATCATTTCACTGTTCTCTGTGTTCTTGAAGTGATTGACGTCTGATGCGTCGTATCATATCGTATGCCATTTCCCATGATGGAAATAGTATAGCATGGTCTTCCCAATGCCACGCTCAGTAAGTCACGCTGGTAGCTCCAAATGGACCGTGATGGGAGTATTTACACCACAGAAACGGATACGTGTAAAAATCAGGGCTCCCCCTTGTTGAGAAGGTGTCATTAAACATTTAACAGTAAACTAGATTGGCCGGGCGCCGTGGCTCAAGCCTGTAATCCCAGCACTTTGGGAGGCCGAGACGGGCGGATCACGAGGTCAGGAGATCAAGACCATCCTGGCTAACACAGTGAAACCCCGTCTCTACTAAAAATACAAAAAAACTAGCCGGGCGAGGTGGCGGGCGCCTGTAGTCCCAGCTACTTGGGAGGCTGAGGCAGGAGAATGGCGTGAACCCGGGAGGCGGAGCTTGCAGTGAGCAGAGATCCGGCCACTGCACTCCAGCCTGGGCGGCAGAGCAAGACTCCGTCTCAAAAAAAAAAAAAAAAAAAAAAAAACAGTAAACTAGATTTTTTTTTCTTCCTTCTTCTTTTTTTTTTTTTTTTTTTGAGGTGGAGCCTCACTCTTGTGGCCCAGGCTGGCCTGCAATGGTGCCATCTCAGGTCACTGCAACCTTTGCCTCCAGGTTCAAGCGATTCTCCTGCCTTAGCCTCTGAGTAGCTGGGATTGCAGGTACACGCCACAATGCCTGGCTATTTTTTTGTATTTTTAGTGGAGACAGGGTTTCGCCATGTTGGCCAGGCTTGTCTTGAACTACTGACCTCAGGTGATCCACCCGCCTCGGCCTCCCAAAGTGCCGGGATTACAAGGGTGAGCCACTGCGCCTGGCCCCCAGATTTTAAAAATACTGATATATACAGCACTTTCGAGTTCGAGACCAGCCTGGCCAACATGCTGAAACCCCATCTCTACAAAAATACAAAAATTAGCCAGGCATGTTAGCAAACACCTGTAATCCCAGCTACATGGGAGGCTGAGGCAGGACAATCACTTGAACCCATGAGGCAGAGGTTGCAGTGAGCCGAGATTGTACCACTGCACTCCAGCCTGGACAACGGAGTAAGACTAAAAAAAAAAAAAAAAGAAAGAAAATACTGACAAATAAGTACTATGTCAGACAGTAATAACTACAGTGAAGGAAAATAATGCAGGTAGAGGGATAGAAGACGGAGGGGAGTATTTGAGATGGGCAAGTCATAGAAGGCTTCTCCGGGGAGGTGATATTTGAGCAGAGACCTGAATAAAGTGAAAGAGTGAGCCAGACAGATACCTGGCTGAAGAAGATTCAGGCAAAAAGAAGAGCAAGTTTCTACCAAGAGGCAGGAACAAGCTTGCTAGTTCAGGAATGGGAAGGAGGCCAGCGTGGCAGGAGCAGAGTGAATGGAGAGAGGTAGGTATGGGGTTGGGGAGGTGGGCAAGGATCAGATTATACAAGGTCTTATAGGCCAAGGTAGGAGGTGAATTTTTATTCTAAGAGGGGTGAGGAGCCGTGGAGGATTTAAGCAGGGAAGGGACATGACTTGGTTTGTCTTTTTTTTTTTTTTGAGATGGAGTCTCACTCTGTCACCTGGGCTGGAGTGCAGTGGTGCGATCTTGGTTCACTGCAACCTCTGCTCCCTGGGCCCAAGCGATTCTCCCACCCCAGCCTCCCAAGTAGCTGGAATTATAGGTGTGCCCCACCACGTCTGGCTAATTTTTATATTTTTAGTGGAGACGGGGTTTCATCATGTTGACCAGGTTGGTCTCAAACTCCTGACCTCAAGTGATCCACCCACCTCAGCCTCCCAAAGTTCTGGAATTACAGGCGTGAGCCACTGCGCCCGGCCAGTTTGTCTTTTGAAATATTTCCTCTGACTGTGTGGATTGAGTAGAGCAAAGCTGGAAGCCAGGAGACTAGGGAGGAGGAGCTCACTGCCACAGTTCAGGTGGGCAAGGACAGTAGCAGCCTGCACCTCAGTGGTAGCTGTGAAAGTGGCAACAAGGACACAGATTTGGGATGTATTTGGCAGTCAAGTCAGCAAGACTTGGGATGGATGGGATTGTAGGGTGAGGGAAACAGGAACCAAGGGGCCACCGGGACCTGGTCTGAACACCTGCGTGGAGGGCAGCTGTATTTCCTGAGCTGGGAAGACAGGTGGGCAGGGCTGGGGTTTTAGGAGGGGAAATAAATGGAGTATTCCGCTTGGTGAAGCTTAGGGGCCTGCGTGAAACCTACATGGAGGTGTCAGCTCACCAGCTGGGCATTGTAGTCTAGAGTACAATGTAGTTCTGGAAGCAATGTCCCTCTGTCGCAGTGGCAACCCCAAGTAGGGGGCTGGGGGGATTCTGGGAGGGCCTCACAGTGTACGGGTCCTGAAGTACCAGCAGAAGAAGCACGTGGTGAGAGAACCGTGGAGGAAAGGTGGTCCAGGAGGAGGGCACAGCAGGGCCAAAGGCCTGGAAGCAGGGCAAAGCATGTTCTTTTCGGAGGGGTTCCAATGGTGGGAAAGAAGGCTAGAAAGGCAGAGGACAGATCACAAAAGGCAGCTTCTTTCAGCCAAAGGAGGCTGCAATGTACCCTCAGGGCAGTGGGTTGAATTATAAGCAGGTGCAGGCCAGGAAAGCACTTCACCAAGGAAACATGGCATTGACTTTGGGCCTTGGGGTGCCTGGGCATGCAAGCCTCTACCCTCTCCTGCCCGCTGGGCCCCCAACACCCACCCCAGCATAGACAGCATAGCGGCCTCCAAGTCAGCCCAGAGCCTTTGCCAACCCACCAGTGTCTTGCAGACTTTTTGCCCATGAACCAGGAAAACAAAATAGCCCCAAGGGCAGGAAGAAGGTCAAGGGAATATTCGGGGATGTTGGTGTCTGAATTTCCATCAACAGGAAGGCCCAGGAGGTTACCTCCTGGGACAGGGGGTGACTGAGGGGCGCACAATATGGCGTGGACTTAAGTGTTGACGGGGTCTTTGTAACCAGTCCTCTTGGGAGGGAAATAGGGGCATGAGGCGCAGCTCTGCAGCCTAGCCCTGCCTTCTCTTAGGGCCGGAGTTCAAAGGCAGGTTTTTCTGCCACACATCTGCTGGGTGATATCAGGTAAATCATTCCTCTTTGTGAACCTCAGTTTTCTTATCTGTAAAACGGAATAATAATGGCACCAATAAGGGCATCATTCACCATCCTCCAGGAATTGTTGGGGGGTGAAGTGAGATTTTTTAAAATGTCAGTAATTTAGCCCACTGCCTCACACCTGCTAAACTCTCAATAAATGCCAGCTGTCCATCATTATTTGCAAAGTTATTATTCATTATTGAGTTCTTACTGTATGCCAGACTCTGAGCTGTGGGGACTGTCTAATTCCAGCTTCCTTCCCTCCCTGTGTGTAAGGACTGTTATTATTTCGCAGGCAGGGAAGCAGAGCCTCCAGGAGTTGGCCTGGCTTGCCCACAGTAAATTTGCTAGTAGGAGACACAGGAGGGGTTTAAACCCAAGTTTAACCTCAAAACCTGCTGTCATACTCTCTGCGTTGTACGTGCCTATGAATTAATCAAGCTCCAGAATTGTGGGAAATAGTAGTCGTCTGTGTGCCCCCAAATCTAGCCACGCCCATGGGGACCCTTGCTCTTCCTGGAGCCAGCCAGCTCAGGCTTCACCCTTGACCTGGGGTGTAGTAGATGTCTGCTGTTCCAAGGCAGCCAAGGGCCTGGAGAAGCAGAACCACCCTGGGCCAGCCTGGGGCCTTCCTCTTGAATCAGGAGTCCAGCTGGGCACCCGCATCCCATCAATAAACGTGCCCAAAAATAGCTTGCTGGGCCTCACCAGAGCAGGAGGACCAGGACGTCCTGTTCCCGCAGGCTCTGGCCAGAGAGTGACAGTGTACTTGGCCTTCCCGGTCAGAGGCTGCTGGAAGGGAGGGCAGAGCTCACCCTGCCCAGGGCCTTGTGGGAGTGAGCTGTGCCCCTGGGTACAAACACCCCCAACCTCAGACATTGTGGAGCTTCTGAAATGTGCTGCTCGCGAGGCAGATGACTGTATGTGGAGCTGGGCCAACATCTTAGTAGACAGGCTCCCAGGGAGAGAAGGCGCACAGGCTCTGGAGTCTGATAGGTGTGGGTTCGAATCCCAGCTTGGACGTTTCATAGCTATGTGACTTCAGGCAAGTCCTTCTCTCTGAGCCTTGGTTTTTCTCACCTGAAAAATGGGGGAAAACCTTTCATAAGGCTATCGTTGTGATTCAGGGAGTTTATGTGTACAAGGAATAGTTTGTAGACTTTGCTGGTTTCTTTATGATCGTCTCCACTTCCCACCTGCAAGATGTTAAACCCAGCAGGGAGTGCAAGGACCTTTGTCTGTTATTTCTGAGGAACTTCAGCACACACAGGATGTGTTCAGGCTACTTGCTGAATGAATAAATGAATGAATGAAAGTGTCAGGCACATAGCAAATGCTCAAAAACTCTCAGCAATTCGCATTGTTAATGTGCTTGAAAAAGAGAAACTTGGGCATTAGGTGTGACTGATAAATGGTATTGGTGAAGATGAGGAAGGAGCTCGAGGGAGCGGGGGAAGGACACGTGTCATACACAAAAGGACAGGAGGGACACGGAGGGCGAACACTGGGCAGAGGGCTAAGCTGCCTGAAGCTGGGAACCCCAGGGAGTATGGACGCCAGTCTGGATTCTGGGTCGGGGATGGTGGACATGAAACTTCTTGGGAAAACATCCCTCCCCACAGGCAGGGGGTCCTCACTGGTCTTGCACGGGTCATCCCCATGAACTTGTGGGAGCTCCACGGCTTCTGCATCTGAGGAGCTGATTGGAAGGGGAGGTGGCGTGCAGGCTGACAACTCAATGCTTCATATTCGTAATAATCACAGCGACAAGACTGACTAGCACTGACACAGCCCTTCGTGACGCCAAGCACTGACCTTCACACGTACTGATGCATCCAATCCTCAGAATCACCCCAGGAGGTGGCTGCTATCCTTATTCCCATTTTACAGATGCGGACACTGAGGCTCAGAAAAGTGGCAAAGGTTGCCCAAGGTCACACAGTGAGTGGCCGAGCCCAGGTAGACCTCTTGACGTTTCCACTCTCTCCAGTACTCCAGCCATCTGTGACCACATCCACCTCTCCAAGCACACAGGCTCCCTCTCACTGGGGCCTTCCTGGATGGATCCTCTTTGCAGCACTCAGCCTAGCCGTTCAAGGATGCCAGCATCAGCTTCCTTGGGCTTCTCCTCAGATGGCCCCACCTCAGGGAGCCTCCTTCGACCTCCCCCTGCCCCCAGGCCCCTGCTGTCCCTCACTGGGCTGTGACAGCCTAGGCACGCATCTGTCTCTACAATCTTTTATTGTTGTTGTTGTTTTGTTTTGTTTTGTTTTGTTTTTTGAGACAGAGTCTCACTCTGTCACCCAGGCTGGAGTGCAGTGGCCGGATCTCAGCTCATTACAAGCTCCGCCTCCGGGTTTACGCCATTCTCCTGCCTCAGCCTCCCGAGTAGCTGGGACCACAGGCGCCCGCCACCTCGCCCAGCTAGTTTTTTTTGTTTTCTTTTTTTAGTAGAGACGGGGTTTCACCGTGTTAGCCAGGATGGTCTCGATCTCCTGACCTCGTGATCTGCCCGTCTCGGCCTCCCAAAGGGCTGGGATCACAGGCTTGAGCCACTGCACCCGGCCGTTGTTGTTGTTTTGAGACAGAGTCTTGCTCTGTCACACAGGCTGGAGTGCAGTGGCGCGATCTCAACTCACTGCAACCTCCGTCTCCCAGGTGCAAGTGATTCCTGAGTAGCTGGGATTACAGGTACCCACCGCCATGCCCAGCTAATTTTTGTATTTTTAGTACAGATGGGGTTTCACCATGTTGGCAAGGCTGATCTCGAACTCCTGACCTCAGCTGATCCGCCTGCCTCAGCCTCCCAAAGTGCTGGGATTACAGGCGTGAGCCACCGCACCCGGCCTGTCTCCACAGTCTTAAGCACAGTGGAGGGGTCTGCATTTTTTTGGGAACCAGGTGTCCAGCAGAGAGTGGGCACTGCTGAAAACTGTTTTGCAAAATAAACACACTCATGGGTACAAACTGTGTACCAGGAGGAGCGACGACCCTCAGATATCTCAGGTCCAGAATTGTACCTAGGACAGGCAGTGAGTGGAGGGGAGGCCATGGTCACTGAGTCTCTGGCCACTCCCTGGGGCCCTGAGTGTGATTTCCTGGTCTGCTCACAGATGGAGGCAGCATGGCCCCATGGTTAGCATCCAGGCTCCAAGACCCAACCATGTGGGTTCAAATCCCAGCTAGCTACCAGCCTGCCAGAGGATCCTGGGCAAGTGACTTAAACCCCTGGGCCTCAGTTTACCTGTCAGAAAAATAGAGAAAATGATAGGATTGTTGTGAGCATTAAATGAATTTTTGAAGTTATTATTTATTTATTTTAGAAACAGAGTCTTACTCTGTCACCGTGGTTGGAGTGCAGTGGCTTGATCATAGCTCACTGCAGCCTCCCGACTCCTGAGCTCAAGTGATCTGCCTGCCTTAACCTCCTGAATAGCTGGGACTGCAGGTGCACACCACCATGCCTGGCTAATTTTTAACTTTTTAGTAGAGATGAGGTCTCACTCTGTTGCCCAGCCAGGGCTCAAACTCCTAGCCTTAGGCAATCTTTCTACCTCAGCCTCCCAAGATGCTGGAATTACAGGTGTGAGCCACTGCATCTTACCTAAATAATTTTTTGTGTGTGTCTGTTTTTTTGAGACTGGGTCTCACTCACTCTGTCACCCACGCTGGGGTGCAGTGGTAAGATCTCAGCTCACTGCAGCCTCAACCTCCAGGGCTCAAGCAATCCTCCCATCTCCACCTCCTGAGTAGCTGGGACATGCCACCACATGTGGCAAATTTTTTTATTTTTTGTAGAGATGGGGTCTCACTATGTTGCCCAAGCTGGTCTTGAACTCCTGGCCTCAAGGGATTCTCCCATCTTGCCTCCTAAAGCACTGGGATGAGCATGAGCCACTGCACCTGGCCTAAATGAGTTTAATTCATAGTTAGTACCTGGCTCTTGCCAAGTGCTTCATCAGTGCTAGTGGATATTATTGTTTTAATCATTACTATTATTAGGCAAGGTAGATTATGTAGGATCCTAAGCAGGAAGTTTCGTCTGCATCTTGGGCAGCAGTGGGCAGATTCAAAAGCCTGCTCTGAGTTGGTTTCAATGACAGTGAGAGAAGTGAGAGGAAGTAAGAGGGCGACGTTAACCGTGGTGGCACCTAGCGCATGTGCCGTCAGGGCTCTGCCCCACACCTTCCCTGTGCCATTGACTTCACCCTCACACACAGCCCCCACCTAACAGAAGTCTCTGCTTACCCCCTTTTCAGATGGGAAAGCCCAGGCTCAGCACTCTGTCACCTGCCCCAGGGCACACAGCCAGGGAGTGGCCAAGCTTGGGTTCCAACCTTGGGATGTTTCCTGTTGCTGCTGTAACAGATGACACCAAACTGAAAATGATGCACATTCGTGACCCTACTGTTCTGAAAGTCAGAAAGCCAAAGTGTGTCTTGCGAGGGGAGAATCAAGGTGCAGGGCAGTATGGAGTTCCTTCTGGAGGCTTCAGGGGAGAATCCATGCCTTGTCTTGAGGCCAACGGCACTCGCCGGCTTGCACCGCTCCTACCTCTGCTTCCACTGCCATGTCTCTGGGCCCGACCCTCCGCCTCCCTCCTCCCTCTCATAAGGCCCCTGGTGACTGCCTTGGGCCCACTGGATAAGCCAGACTCATCTTCCCATCTCAAGACCCTGAATTGAATCACACCTACAAAGTCCCTTTGCCATGTAAGGTCACGTGTTCACAGGCTCGGAGGATTAGGAGGAGAGCACCTTTGGGGGTCATTATTCTGTCTACTGCACACCTAGAGTCCGGCTCCAATCCTGCCTTTTTGGCTTTCCCTGCGAGTGCCCGGGCTGAGGGTGAATGGAGGAGGCCCTGCATGGTGGCGGGAGAGTGGGTGGCCTGGTCTCCGCGCAGGCCTGGGCCTTTATGTGAGGAGGCTTCAAGGCTGGGAGAGTAGGCCCAGGGGTGAGTGAGGACCACCAGGTCAGAGCGAGGGGACTGAATAGGCCTAGGACGAAGCTCCTGCTGACCAGGGCCAGAAAAAAGCAGACCTGGTGGCCAGAGAGGCTGACTTTCCAAAAGAAACTGGAAATGCTGGGTTTTGTATGCAATCATCAATTATTAAATGTTGGCAAATGATTCAAAATGATGAAGGAAACCCACGCAGTGCCGGTTATACAAAACCACACAGTGCAGATCATACGGAGCTCGTCTGAAGCCAGGCGAGGCCTGCAGGTGGCAAGCTGGTGGCCGCTAGCCTACCAGGGAGAGAGGGGAAGGCCAGTCCCTGCCGAGGGCAGTGAGCGTCTGGAACATTGGTGAAAGGGTCACCTGAGGAGTTCCTTGTGCCTGCTCTGCTGGGTGGGGGAAGCCTGGGCAGCGTGTGTTCAGGAAGGCGACAGCAGGCTTCCCCAAGGGGAAGGCCCAGAGCAAGTAGGGGTGCAGAACAGGCTCAGCTCAGCCCCAGTTGCAGCTCTGCCTCAGGCAGGCAGGGGGCTGTGAGGCCCTGGACAAATTACCTGGCCTCTCTGTGCCTCCCTTTGCTCTCAGTGGAGGCTGACTCCACAGAGCATCCAGGTTCATGCATTCATTGAACAAATACTTCCACAAATACTTGCTCTATGCCAGGCCCTGGGGACTCGGGACTGCACAAAGCAGAGCAAGCCCCTGCCTCCAGGGTAGGTGGATGGGGCGTGGATGTGGAATTGAGGCTGGACTTTCTTTCTAAGGAAGGAGTCAAGAGTAATCAGTTATTCCCCTGCTGACAACCATTTCCACTGCCTCATCCTAGAAGTAGTTGTGGTTTGTGACTTTTGTTCATTCATTGAGCACCAACTGAATGCCATGTATTCTATCCTCAAAACCTATAGGGTTGGTGTTATTATGGCCTCATTTTACAGGTGGAGAAACTGAGGCCAGGCACACAGGTCACACAGCCAAGAGGGAGGCAGGGGTGGGAGGGTGGAGGTACCCCTCACCTCTGCCTCGTCTCCTAGGCCCTCTGCCTCTGAGCTATTTAGCGGAGCCCCTGGGGAAGTTCTTAAAGCCATCAGCTAGGGCCTACCTTGGGGGAATGTGGAGGGAATGTCTTCTGTGTATACTAAACTTTGTCCTGAATTTACCCCCTCTCAACTTCAAGCAGACCCGGTGCCTGACCTTGGCCACTGCATGGCCCTTGGTGCCTTTAGAGATTTCAAACTGATCCTCTTTCATCTTTCCGGACATGAGGCCTGGGCATTTTTTTTTTTCTCTCCTCCTGAGGCCATCCTGGGACTCCCTAAGCCATTTTATAATCACAGTGTCCAATCACAAGCACCTGCTATGTATGCGCCAGGCACCCGATGGGCACAACCTCAGTTAACCTTTAACAATCCCATGAGTCCAGTGCTAGGGCTGATGAGAAACTGAAGTTCGACAGGGCCGAGTCACTTGCCCAAAGTCACACAACCATAAACGAATGGGTTCCAAGCTACACCATTACCCACAGTGCCACGCGGCTTCTCTCCACCAACCACTGGGGGGTGGGAGGGGTGGTTCTGCTCTGCATCGAGAACTTCGCCCGCCTTCTGCTTAATTCATTGCCGGGACAAATCCCTGAGCATTTCGTTTTCCCACAAGTCCCCAGTGTGGGGGCTTCTTCCTGGGAATTGGGGGACTGGGTTTCTAATGTATTTGGAAGCCGCTTTCCAAGCCCCTTTTCTCATCTCCAAACCCACCCGATTGGTTTGTGTGGGGTTCCACAGCGGGGAAGTTCTCTCCATCTTTTCTCCCGTGGTTAGGAAGGCGAGAAGGGCATTAACGGTGCACACTGACAGCGGGGTGCAGGGGAGGGCTTTGGCGTCCCGGATTCCAAATGCCAAGGGAAGGCCTGGTCAGGAGGGTGGAGTTGCCCAATTAGAACTTGGCTGGTTCTTATCAGTTCTGGAGCTCTGTGCTGGGCAGGCGCTGGAATCAAAGGAGGCCAGGGCTGTTTATTTACCTTCTCCCCTCCTTTTTGGCAAAAGGAGATCAAAGGTAAAAGCAGAGCGGAGGATTTGAGAACTAAAAGCTGTAGATGTGAAGGGAAGGTCTTTGTCATCACCACTGTTTCCCTGGCACCGACTCTGCACTGGGCTAAGAATTTTGCAGAATGGCACAAATCTCTGCAACTAACATGGTGTGTGACAGCTCTTATCCCCACGTGGCAGAGGAGGAAACTGAGGCACTGAGAGGGGAAGTCGCTCTTTAGAGGTTGCTCAAGCCTCTCTAGCTTCTAGCTCCATGCTCTTTTTCTTTCTTTCTTTTTTCTTTTTTAGAGGCAGGGTCTCGCTGTGTCACCCAGGCTGGTCTTGAACTCCTGACCTCAAGCATTCCTCCCACCTTAACTTCCCAAAGCGTTGGAATTACAGGCATGAGCCACCGTGCCCCGGCCCAGGTCCATGCTCTTAATCATGCCTTAAGCCGTATCCCTTCTCTAGATAAGCATTTCCACTAAAAAAAATGAAAATAGTACAAAGGTGGCTAACAGCAGAAATCCAGCTTCAAAGGTTCCCTGAATCCCATTGTTGTATAGTGAGTTCAGAGGCTACGAACGCCCAAGCAAGACACCGGATGATTAAAGGCAGTCAGGTGGGATGCAGTAGGGAGTCGTGGAGACTGTGGTGAAGTAGAGAGTCCCCGAGGCGCAACTCAGCATCAGTCCATTGCTGCCTTGTAAAAATGAGGGCCCAGTGTGGTCGGGACTTTTGGACAAGCCAGACGTATTATGTGAAATCTCTGGATTTGTAGTAGAAGATGGGAGTCCATTTTTATTTTTTGCTGATAGTGGGCTCTGCTGGGGTCCTGGATTAAATATTCCATTTTCCCAGTGAGTTGAGATATTAACTTTGTCCTGATCCTTCCCATTGTTCTTTTATTTTGTACCTTTTTCTTTGTGAACTCAAAGATTGTTTTATCCAACTAAAAAACCCGTGGGTCACTACTTTAAATTTCATTAAGTTTATATATGTTGGCAGAATTGTCATCTTAAGGATGTGAAATCTTCCCATCCAATTATTCTCATCTTATTTGGTGCCCTTTGGGAGCATTGTTTAAGTTTTCTTCCAAAATGTCTTGATTTTTAAAATAATGCCAAAATTCCAAGCTGTTTGAACTGCATGGGCCAAGCAACACCTCCTGGGGGCTGTGTTTAGCCCAGGGGATCCCTGTTGCCCCCTGAAATTCAGGGCAGCCTCACCCCACGGGGGAGACTGAACACTCTGTCATTCAAAGATAACCCTGTCCCAGGCGGGGAGATCTCCAGCGCCAGAGAACTGGGGGCAGGCTGGGCTGGGAAACTCTGGGATGTTCGCTGCTTAACCCACTCTGTGGGAAGCCAGGATGCCCACTTCCTTCACACTCAGCCAGATAAGCCCGCTGAGGCCGTGCCTTCCTGCTGAGGCTCCTGCCAGCTCATTTTTGACCAGCACTTAAAACAACAATTAAAAATAACTCATATGGTGTGCTTTGCTTTTTAAAAAGCAAAGCAAATTTTTATTTTTATTTTTATTTTTGAGACACTGTCTAGATGTCACCAAGGCTGGAGTGCAGAGGCTGCAGGCTCACTGCAGCCTTGAAATGTTGGGTTCAAACAATCCTCCCACTTCAGCCTCCGGAGTAGCTGGAACTACAGGCAGGTACCACCACTCCCTGCTAATACTTTAATTTTTTTTAATAGAGATAAGGTCTCACTATGTTGCCCAGATGGGTGCTGAACTCCTAGACTCAAGCGATCCTCCCGTCTCAGCCACCCAAAGTGCTGGGATTACAGGTGTGAGCCACCTTGCCCAAAGTACATTTTTAAAAAATAAGAAAACACCTTCCGTTGGTCCAGGAATATGTATTGAGATCCTCTAGTGCCAGGCACTGGGCAAGGCTCTGGGGACGGGGTGAAGTTCCTGCTTTTGTGGGTCTGAAGCTTTAGCAGGGAACACAGGTGGTAAGCCCAGAAACAGATGAAAAAATACGGTGCATTTCAGCGATGGACAGGGCGTAAAGAGATAAAATAAGGTGAGTGGAATAAGAGAGACTGGAGGGCCACCTTAGGCAAGAGCTTGGGGAGGGCCTCTCAGCAGAGGTGACATTTTGCCGAGATGGGAATGACGAGAAAGAGACAGTGGTGGGACTCCTGCCTCAGTGGTTACTCTGATACCCAGGAAACCACTGGGACTTTTGGGCATTTAACCGGCCAAACATTTTTGCCTAATTATATTTTTATATTTTGTTATTTATTTATTTAATACATATATTACATGTTTGCATTTTCTAAAAACCGAAAGTGGCCATGCAGCTTTTTATAACTGCCTATTTTTCCTACTTGAAGCCTCAGTTTCCCCATCTGTCAACTGGAGATGTTCTCAGTAGCCACCCCACATGAAGGCAAAACACAGGCTGGAATGAGGATTTACTAAGGAAATGACCTGTGGAACACAATGGATCCAAAGATGAGCAATTATTGGTATATTTTTATTATCATTGTATTATTATTTTTATGAGTCCCAAGAGGTGGAGATTGGCACTTCCATTTTGTAGGTGAGATTTTTCAGGCTCAGAGAGTCACACACCAAAGACTGAGATGCGAGCAGTTGGACAGAGGGTAGCACGGCATTCCTCTGGCCCCCAGCCTCGATACGGTGAACCCTCAGCCAGATACAGCCCCTTTTTCTTGGGAGAGGAAGTCGAGGCTGAAACCAGCGGCTTCTTTTTGGTCATTTTTTTCCCTTTCTGCAATGTTTGTTTTTGTGAACATCACACTTATCTGATGTCACAGGTTTTGGGAACCTAAACCACAGACATGAATACATTGTGTTGTGCTTTGAAGGACTGTGCAGTGAGATAAGTGAGTTTGGTGATGCAGGGGCATAGAGAGTGCATGGATGCAGGTCTTTTTTTTTTTTTTTTTTTCAGAACTAAGAACGTCAATGTTTGTTCTCGGGTTCAAAGAAGTCAGTGTCTTTGGCGGGAGCTGGGCCACCATCGCCTGGACCACGCTGGAGTGCTAAGTGCTCACATCCTCCCCAGCACCATCCTCAACAGCCAGAGGCAGGCACAGGGGAAAACCCACCAGCTATACCAGCACCACAGCGTCCACGCCCGCTGAGGATGCTGCACAAAGGCCCATGGACTGGGGTGCCTGGGGGCAGGGCATGCTGGGCACCGTCCATCTTCTGGCAGGTTCTGGTTAACCCGAAAAGCCTGTTTGGTTTTCCTGTGTCTTTTGAGAATGTCACTCAAACCCCTGAATCCTTTCTGTGATCTAAGTGTCATGAGGCCTGCAAAACCTCGCTTCCTGCTGCAGACTTCTCCGCTTCCTGGCCCCCATAAAGACTGTTATCCACATGCAGCCGGAGGGATTCTGTAAAAATCAAAGTCAAGACAGGGCCCTCCTCTGCTCAAAACCCTCCCATGGCTCCCCACTTCACTCAGGGAAGAAGCCATGCCCATACTGTGGCCTCCTCCACCTCTCACACTCACTGCACAGGCGGCCACCAAGCCCCTTTCTATCCCAGCGCCTTTGCACTTGCTGCCCCTTACTTCACTGCGATCCCTTCTTAGCAGAGAGGCTGACCCTGAATTCCCTCCTGAAATAGTGACCCTTCATCAATAATTCTCCCTGTGCCTTGCCTTATTTGTCTTCGTATCTCTTCGTTGCTACCTGACATGTTATTTATTATTTTCTCTCTTGCCATTGGGCCTAAGTTCCTGGGGTCTCTCGTGTTTCTCCAGTGCCCAGAGGCTGACTGGCACATGGAGTGAGTGCAATCATTTCCTTTTGTGTGTGAATAAATGAAAGAATCTTGGACCCGACCACTTCAGACCAAGGAGTTGAGCCCAGGTCTCCGGGACAATGAGAATTCCGAAGGATTTTCCACTGGGGATTGACAGAACCAATTGCTTTGGGAGAGATCACTGCAGCTTCTGAAAGAAGTCACCTGTCCCACGAGGGCGTGCACCATATGGAATACAGACAACTTGATATCAGTGCCTCCCTCCTTGGGGTGGTGGTGTTTCAGGAATTAAATCAGAAAATACTGGGATGAGGCTTAGCCCCACCCTTGGCGCACAGGAAGTGCTCAGCCGGTGGTCATGATCAGCATCAGCTGTAGCACGACCATGGAGACAGGTGGGCTCGCTAACATCCAGGTTCCCTTATTGGGCAGCTGCATGGAGGGGGTTGTGTGCTGTGGGAATAAAGGAGGAGGGAGTTTGAGGTGGGCCTGAGGCTGAGGGTGCTGAGGTCAAAGCAGGAGAAAGATCTGGGGGTTCTGTGAGATGTTCAGATGGCATGCCCAGTTGGCAACTGGACTCAGGAGAGAGCCCACTAATGGATTTGGGGGTCATTGGTGCCATCGTGGTGACTGAAAACTAGAGAATGGTTGAGATGGCCCAGAGACCACACACAGAGACAGAAGAGAAGAGCTGGGACGGAATGCTTAGGGCCCCACAGTGTTTGAAGGGAGAGAGAAGAGGAACCCATAAATGAGACCAAAACAAAGTCAGAGAGGTCGGAGGAGCATCAGCAAACAGCAATGATAAGGGGGACAGTCACCCATATGACTTTGTGGTTCCCCCTACAAAAGGGATGGAATGTATTTGCCTGGCCTTGACTTCAGTTCAGTCATGGGACTTGCTTTTGCCAATAGCATGAGATGAAAGTGACAGTGTGTCATTTTGAGACCAGGCTTTAAGATCTCTCGCATGTGGCCGGGCGCGGTGGCTCATGCCTGCAATCCCAGCACTTTGGGAGGCTGAGGCAGCGGGTCACAAGGTCAGGAGTTTGATACCAGCCTGGCCAACATAGTGAAACCCCATCTCTACTAAAAATACAAAACAACTGGGCCGGGCGCAGTGGCTCATACCTGTAATCCCAGCACTTTGGGAGGCCGAGGCAGGCAGATCACGAGGTCAGGAGTTCGAGACCAGCCTGGCCAACATGGTGAAACCCTGCCTCTACTAAAAATACAAAAATTAGCTGGGCGTGGTGACGTACACCTGTAATTCCAGCTACTCAGGAGGCTGAGGCAGGAGAATCACTTGAACCCAGGAGGCAGAGGCTGCAGTGAGCAGAGATCCGCACCATTGCACTCCAGCCTGGGTGACAGAGCAAGACTCCATCTCAAAAAAGAAAGAAAGAAAGAAATACAAAACAATTAGCGGAGCATGATGGCACACACCTGTAATCCCTGCTACTCAGGAGGATGAGGCAGGAGAATCGCTTGAACCCGGGAGGCGGAGGTTGCAGTGAGTCGAGATCACGCCACTGCACTCCAGCCTGGGCCACAGAGCAAGACTCCATCTCAAAAAAAGAAAAAAAGAAAAAAAGAAAAAAAAGGTCTCTTGCATGTTTCCACGTGGCTGTTGTGCCTGTGCCCCCACTATCAACAGCCATGCCCAGAATGGCCCATTGGTCCCAGGAGAAGGATGGGGACCCGTGAGGGAGAGCAGAGCCAGCCTAGCCAGGACAGCAGACCTCCAGCTGAACACGAAATATATTAATGGGTCCAGCCAAGGTCCACCAACCTGCAGCCAACTCCCTATTTAAGAGAATAAAAGGTTGGGGGTGATTTATCAGGCAGCATTCTTGTAGGCACAGGTGACTGATCCATGCTGTGACATGGAAATGAAATTGCAGTGAGCTGAACTGAAAAGAGGATGGAACGGAAAAAGTTCTGGTGAATAGAGGTGGAACAGACATTGTCAACTGCCCAACCACAGCTCTTTTCAACTCTCCTCCCTGATGGGAGAACCCTGTTTTGCTTGAGGGGGCATCAGCACATGGCTATCAAGGAAGGGACCACCGCCTGAAACTGAGGGGATACAATAAGTCTCAGGACAGAAGCCCACACACAGAGGATGGTAGAATGGAAGAAGAAAGAGTACACAGGTTTTAGAAGATGTCTTTCAGCCATTGTATCAACAGTTCTTGAACTACTGGGGCAGACACTGCTCAGCGCCTGCCCAATGCCCTCGCTCCTTTTCTTCCTTGTTGACAGAACCCTGACTTTATTGGGATGGCAATGAGCCAGCAAAACACACTCACTCCCCTAGACTGCCTTGCAGCCAGGAATGGCCACATGATCCACTACGACCAATGATATGGAAGCCAAATTTGCCCCGTGGGGCCCCCGGAAGAGCTTTCTGAAAAGAGACAAACATGGTGGACCCACTGCTCAGCCCTTGCCCCCTCTTCCGGCCTGTAATGTGGATATGAGCTGAGGGTGGAATGGTCATGCTGCAATTATGGCCAACCATGAGGACAGAAGACACACATTCGAGATGGCTGAGCAAAAACTGGGAAAGTGGCCAGGTGCAGCGGCTCATGCCTACAATCCCAGCACTTTGGGAGGCTGAGACGGGCAGATCACTTGAGGTCAGGAGTTCAAAAGCAGCCTTGCCAACATGGCAAAACCACGTCTCTACCAAAAATACAAAAAGTAGCCTGGCCTGGTGGTGGGCGCTTGTACTCTCAGCTACTCGGGAGGCTGAGGCAGGAGAACCGCTTGAGCACAGGAGGCAGAGGTTGCAGTGAGCCGAGATCGCACCACTGCCCTCCAGCCTGGGTGACAGAGTGAGACTCTGTCTCAAAACAACAACAACCACAACAAAACTGGGAAAGAACCTGAGCCCCGGTAGCACCCCTGAGTCACCCCATCAGCTCTGGGTGCCTCTGGATTTCTTGTAGCAGGGGACAATATAAATAAACCCTGCCAGGGGTCAGGGTCTGTGTTCCTTGAAGCTGAATGCATTCCTGTCGGAGCCGCCACGCCTTCTCTGCATTCTGAATGTACAGGAAGACACACTTCCTTAATGATAAAGTCATTTGAGTTGAGTTTCCCTGCCCCTTGTCGTTGAATGTGTCCCAGGGAATACCTGGGTTTTGTAGTGAGCTGACTTCTAACAAACTGAGATACGCCTGATTCTAGACTTGAGTGAAATGGGGAAAAGGGAACACTTTTGCCATTCCTGGAACACCCGATGGTGAGACAGAGGCCATGTGATTTCCTGTGCATGTTTCTGCCAAGATCGTTCTGGTCCTTAACTAAGGACTCAGGGTCTACTTCCACTTTTGATATCTGTGGACTAATCACATTCGGGTGGGTTTTTCTCCCTGGAGGAGGAAGCCAAGGTTCAAGGAGGAAAATTTACTATCCAAGGCACACAGCCAAAGCTAGACTCAAACCCAGGTCTACCTGACTCGGAGACTATCCTTTTTTCTCCTTTCTGGGTTCCTGTCTCCTCATCAGTCGAATGAAGAGATTATTCAAGATCAAAGCTTTCAAACATTTCATTTCAAAGCAGGCAAAACCCTTTTTACAGCTGAACCTTTACTTGTCCAACCTATAAAAAAAGATGAAAGAGAAACTTCTCTGAGTAAGGAGGGTCAGGCAGCCTGCAGCTCCACCCCAAGCCCCATGGCCCACAGGCACCTCTCTGGAATCCTGAGATTTGGGGGCGCTTTCGGGAAACACCAGCCTAGATCATCTCAAGGCCTTTTGAAAAGTCTCTGATTTTTCAAATATTGCTAAAATGTTGCACAGAAGACAGACACACACATGGCAAAACAAAAACAAAAACGCCAAAAGTTTTCCTTTCAACAGTGCAAATGGACAGGCAAAATATCATCCTTCCCCCCATCTCTGACTTGCCGTTTTTTCCCCGGGAAAGTCAGGAAACCAGAGCCTTGCGGCTCTCTGAGAGATGGTCTGTGCATTTAGCAGCAGATAGGTAAACACATTCCTCGCTCTCTCCTTAAGACACACACACACACACACACACACACACACACACACACACTTTGTAGCATTCTATAATCACTGTTTTGCATCTCATTTTTCTAGGCTAACGTTACATCTTGGCTGCTGTTTCAAATCAGTACAGAGATATCTGCTTTATTCACTTCAGTCTCAGCACAGGATTGAAATACTCTTTAATTTACACAGCTACGAAGGCGCCTATTCTTGGGTACTCACACTGTTTGGAAGCTTTTGTTATGTCAAAGGACGCTGCAATGAAGGTCCTTATATAAGGCATCTAGGTGTACATGTGTTGGTTTAGATCCTCCCTCCCTCCTTCCTTCCTTCCTTTCTTCCTTCCTTCCCTCCTTCCTCCCTCTTTCTCTCTCTGTTCTTTTTCTTCTTGCTTATTTTCATTTTCAAATTTTTATTCCACGAACATGCACCGTTTGTATAATAATTAAAAGGATATGTTGACAGGCCAAGGACTCAAACTTCAGCCAAGTTAGATAACCAGCCCCATGCATGAGCACAATTCAGAAAGAAGAAAATCCAGCCCCTGCTGCCGAGGCCTGTGTGGCTGGGAGATGGCATCGCTGGAGAATCTCATGCCAAGACCCAGCCCCTGCCTGTTGCGATCGTCCTGGAGAGCAGGGCCTGGGTTCCAGTCCTGGCTGTGCCATGAACTTCCTGGCTGACCCGGGTGAGTCACTGTGCTAACTATGGTACTTTCTCTGGGGAGGTTGATGTTATCATTCCCACTTCCCAGACGAAGATTATTAAAGACTCTGAGAAATGAAGCACTTGCTAATCTCTCGAACATCAATCAAGAAATCATTCAGCCTAGAAATGCGTCCTGAGTCTTCCCCACCTCCCCTGCAAAAATCCCCTCACCCACGAGGATTGCCAGCTCTGCCCTCACCATAAAGCTTCTCCCTTACCAAATCCTCACCATGGCCTTTGAGGCCCTCTGTGGTCTGCACCCCACCCCTCCAGCTTCACCGCCCTCCCCATCCCTGCCCTGCACTGTTCCCTGGCTGTCTCTGCACCAGCGTGCCAGGTTCATTCCACAGCAGGACCTTTGCATTCGCTGTGCCCTTTGCTTAGATGCCTTTCCTTCCCAGCAGGCGCAGACTAGGTTGGGGCAAGTGAGATCCCCAGGGTGAAGCCAACCTGCGCGTGGCTGAGCTTGAGAGCAAGTGCCTCCTTCTATCCTGCACGCGAGGCGCCTCCTCATTAGGGCTGGCCTCCTGGATCCGGCTGTTCTCATGATTGGGGTCTTTGCTTAAATGATCCCTCCTTGCAGAGAGTCCTCCCTGACTGTCTTAGCCACGGGCAGTCCTGCTGGTCTCAAACCTACCACACTGTCTTATTTTCTTCATTGCCCTAATTTCAAAATTTGTGTTTTGTGCCCATGTCCGTCCACTAGATTAAAAGTTCTATGAGGGCAGAGACTGTGTCTGCCTCGTTCTCAGATATTTCCCCACTGCCCAGCACAGGGCCAGCACTCAGGAGACAGTCAATATCTATAGTGAATGAATGAAGAATGAACGAATGAATGAATGAATGGGCTAGTCAGTGTCAGCGCCAAGGTTTGAACCTAGGTTTGCCTGCCTCCAAAGTCAGTTGTCCCGACCATGACCAAGAAAGGCAAGAGTGGGATCTGATCACGCAGGGGACCTGGGACTATGACTGTGTCCCTGCTTGTCCTGCTGGGAACCCTGCATCCCAAGGACAGGTTTTCTGAGGAAGCATCTAGGCAGGGAGGGGTTTGCTCCAGTCACCAGGGGCTGCTCTGAGCCTCAGGCCTTCAGTGGGGCCAGCTGTGGCTCCCCTTCTCCGTTCTAGTTTTTATTTTTAGTGTTGAGTTTTCGGGCACAGTAGACTCTCCTTAGGAAAAGTCCAACGAGAGGACAAGGGGGGCAGTTTTGAAATCCGGTGGAAAGTAGGTCAGGCTGGGTTGCTGGCCAGGCTCCAGATGATAAGGTCTGTGTGGAAGTTTAATAACGTGAGCGGCCATATTCATGACATAATTCATAACTGAGAGGAAATAGCAATTAAGGAGCAATTGTGCAAAGCGAGACAAGCCTCCTTCACAGCTCATAAAAGCAGGAGGAGGAAGAGACGACGCTGTCATTCTGGGGCTGCTGGGGGCCTGGCTGGCAGCCTGTGGGAATCTGGGGATCAGTCAGTCTGTATGTACCTTGGGGGGTTTGTGCTCATCTTTCCTCACCCCCTCAGGACCCAGGGAACTGGGAGGATGTAGAAGGCAGAGCAAGCGCCTACTACGTACCTGGCTCGGCTCAGGCCTGGGGTGTGAGCTATAAAAATGTCGGGTGTTTTGCTGTGGCTGGGAGGTTTGGGCGCAGCTGCACTATTTTGGCATTGCCTTGTCAAAACGGAAAATTGCTTTGATTATCAAGTGAACTGTACCCCAGACACCCAGATCCTTAGTGTATCTTCCCCGCCCCTACCCTTCAGTGACTGTGGACTTTCAGTTTCTCTTTTATTCATTTTTCTGTGTGGTGGTTCCACAAGTACCATTTGCTTTTATCATCAGTTTTTAAAAAGATACTAAATCCACACTGGCCCTTCTCTGTTCCTTGAACTGGCCAGGTGTGTGCTATCACCAGTCCTTCGCACTTGCTGTGGCCTCTGCCCAGGGGTTGCTCTTCTGCTAGAGATCCATGTGGCTTGTCCCTCACCTCCTTCAGGTCTTCACTGAAACGCCAGCTTCCCATGAAGCCCCAGCTGACCAATCTTTTTAAAACTGCAAACCCACCTGGTGTTCTGGATCTACTGTTCCTGCTTTATTTTATTTTATTTATTATCTAGAGCACTTAACACCAATTAACCCTCTCCACAGGCTGTTCACTCATTTTGTCATCTGCTTGTTCCCACCAGTGCCACCAGCAAATGCATTTTTGTCCATCTTGTTCTCAGTGGCATCCCCAGCACCAGAAATTGTGCCTGGGGCATAGTAGGTGCCCAGTGAATATTGGTGACTGAATGAATATTTGCCCTTGTAACTGACCGCACATGAGATTATAATATGTTGACTTTGTTATTACAAAGCTGACCATTTGCTGGTTTGCTTTGGGGGCGGCCTGAGAATGACTCAAGGTCAAGCCTTCTTGGATGCTGCTGGTGGGAACAGAAGTTGAGGTGACCAGGGCTGGCTCAGCTGGCTTGGGTATTTGCAGCTGACACCTGTTCTGATTGGTCAGGGATCAACTTGGATATCACCGCTCCCCTCTGCCCTTTCTAAAGACCTCCTTGGCCACTTCTGTCAAGATTTTAAACACGTCCATCAGCTGACCCCACCTGTTCATGAACATTTTCATGCAAAGGAGCAAAGCTCTGTATGCAAAAGGGGTTTCTTGGCTGGGCACGGTGGCTCACACCTGTAATCCCAGCACTTTGGGAGGCCCAGGTGGGTGGATCACCTGAGTTCAGGAGTTCAAGACCAGCCTGGTCAACATGGCGAAACACCATCTCTACGAAAAAAGAAAAAAAGATACAAAAATTTTCAGGGTGTGGTGTTGCGCATGTGTAATCCCAGCTTCCCGGGAGGCTGAGGCAAGAGAATCACTTGAACCCGGGATGTGGAGGTTGCAGTGAGCCAAGTCTGCACCACTGCACTCCAGCCTGGGCAGCAGAGCAAGACTCCATCTCAAAAAATAAAATAAAAAAAAGGGGAGGGGTTCTTGTAGAACTTTTCACAACAGCGCACGTGCATACACACACACACACACACACACTCTCTGACTCCCACAGTCAAGGATACACACATCCCCTCCCCACACTCACTCACACACTCACACAATTAACCATATACACTTATTTTGTCATTCACACACCTGGACGCACACGAGTACATGCTCAGCAATGTGCTGGCACACTCAGCCATACACACTGCTCCCTGCCCGGCTCCCATACACGGCACACAGATGCCTACTCACTCACACATGCTTAGCCACACACATGCACACACACGCGCCTGTGCACAAGCTCACTCACCTTCCTAAAATCTCACATTCACATGCCAGACACACAGTCACCTCCATACACATGCACCGCACACACTCGACCCCACCCTCCAGCCACACCTGGACACACACCCTGCCCCTCTTCCACAGGCCACCACCCCAATGCACTCGTCTCCTGGCTGTGTTTTGAGGAGTGGGGACAGATGCCTGGTCAGTGCACGCCCTGACCCCAGCACGCCTGCCCCTCTCCACTCTGACCTGCTTGACATGGGCAAACGGGACCGGGGCCAGCTCCGAAAGCTCCGGGGTGCATGATGCCCACGTCAGCCCTAACTGTGCTGCCTCAGGGCACGTCTGCCCGGCTCATCTGTCCCTGGGCACCCGCCTACTTCCTCCCCACCAGTGGGTGGGCAGGACTTGCTGACATCAGGTGGTTTCTGGGCCTGCCTGGCACCCAGGAGAGAGGAAGGGAGGCAGTCTCTCCCAGCCACAGGAGCCAAGTGAGGAGTCCAGGACAGGCCCCAGGCCTTGGTGAGCCACAGCCCCTGCGGCTGCATCTGACAGGGCTGGGGGCTGGACTGCCCACCCCTTCACCTGCTGGGACACCATGGCCTGAACCAGGCAGCAATTCAAGAGGGACTGGGCTCTCTGAATGACCCCTGAGGTGGTGCTCCTCCCCTTCCAACCCTGAGTGTAACAGCCGCACGCACCATGCACCATGCATGCTCCATCTCCATGAGTGACTCAATCAGCCCTCATACAGCCTGTGGGGTGGGTGCTGGTATCATCCTTGCTTTACAAATGCAGAAACTGAGGCACAGAGAGGCGAGGGGAATGGCCCAGGAGCAGGACTTGATGCCCAGCGCTCTGGCTCCAGGCCACCATGCTCAATCACCCCCATTGTCTCCCAGGTGCTTCGCCTCATTTTGGTTTTGGGGTTTTTTTCCTTTAGGGGTTTTTGCTTTGTTCTGTTTTGTTTCTGTGAGCCTCCAACATCCACAGCCCCGCACACCTCTCATCTCTAAGAATCTCCATGAATCCTGGCAACCACCTCACAAGCAGGGCGCCACTATTAGCCCCATTTAACAGATGAGGAAACTAAGGCTTAAATGACCCACTCAGGGGCACCAAAGGCATGGCAGGTGGTCCCAGGCCCTGGGGGCACACATTTGGTGGAAACTGAGCTGGAGCACCTATTGAGTTTCTGGTCCTGTTCTAAGCACTCTGCATGGACCAACTCATTCAGTCCTCCCAACAACCTGTATTATCCCACTTCACAACAGCAGAAACTGAGGCACAAAAAACATGAGTCACATCTCCAGGGTCACACACCTAGTGAGGGTAGAGCCAAATTGGACCCGGGTGGTCTGGCATTGCGGTGCTTCTCTTAACCACATGGCTATGCTGCCTCACTAGTCCCCTTCTGACTTGTCCCCTAGTGGGGCAGGCTCAGGTCCTGTCTGCCTGGAGGCATTTCCACTCATGGTTGTCTCCCTTCCCAACTGGGAGCCCCTCAAGTCTGATCAGTTCAGGATCCAAGGGTCTGGTGCTGAGAGAGCAGGGAGAAGGCAGCAGGGTAGAAGGCCAAGAACAAGACTCTAGATTCAGCCTTGGATCCTGGCTGTGCCATTTTTAGGCTGTGTGACCTTGGACCAGTCACTTAACCTCTCTGAACCTCCACTCCCTATAAAATTAAAGCTGATAGCAATAATAATGACCTCATGAGGATTGGGTGAGCTGGGCATGGAAGTAACAGAGCTGACATTTACCTGCACTTTGCTACCTGCCCAAGGCCTCTCAGTCCTCAACCCAGGCTCACAGCAACCTTGCAAAGCAGATGCTGTTTAATCTCCATCTTACAGACAAAGAAACTGAGTCTCTAAATACTATCTCCAAGCTAAAAGCCTCTAAACATACATTTCCTGCCTTGAACTCAGTCTTTAATATCCAGGTACAACTCAATATGCCTCACAGGCATCTCAGACGTCCCGGATAAGAAACCAAACTCCTCCTCCAGCAGGATCCTACCTCTCCTGCATCGTTTTTGCCTCTGAAAGTGTCACCTCTCTCCTTCCAGGGGCTCAGGCCAAATACCTGAGTATCCTCATTGATTCTTCTCTTTCTGTAGCCTCTGCCCCACCACCTCCCATCCACAGCCTGCATTCAGGATCCCACCACCCTCCAAGCTCCACAGCCCCGCCCTGGCATGAGTGTGTGTGCTTGGTTTGTTGCCATGGCTTCCAAACTATCTCCCCCATTCTATCATTGTCTTGCTACCCAAAGGAAGTCGGATCACGTCTCTGCTCTGCTCAGCACCCTCCTCTGCTTCCCATGTCACCCAGAGTCAAAGAAAAGCTCCTGGCAGTGTCCCTAAATCCCGTGTGGTTGTACACCCCATCTCTGCCTTTCTGACATTTTCCCTCCAGCCACACTGGCCTCCTCCCTGCTCCTGGAACACATTAGGCACACGGCAACCTCAGGACCTTTGTACTTGCTGTTCCCTCTTCCTTAGACTCTGCCCTGAGAAAACCTCCCTCTCTCGCCTCCTCCAGCTCTTCCCCCATTTTCTTTTTTCTTTTTTACTTTTTTTTTTTTTTTTTTGAGACACCAGGCTGGAGTGCAGTGGCATGATCCCGGCTCACTGCAACCTCTGCCTCCTGGGTTCAAGCAATTCTCCTGCCTCAGTTTCCCAAGTAGCTGGGTTTACAGGCACTCACCACCATGCCCAGCTAATTTTTGTATTTTTAGTAGAGACAGGGTTTCGCCATGTTGGCTAGGCTGGTCTCAAACTCCTGACCTCAGGTGATCTGACTTTCTCAGCCTCCCAAAGTGCTGGGACTACAGGTGTGAGCCACCGCGCCCAGCCCTTTCCTCCATTTTCAATGTATTTCAGGGTGTCCTAGACCACCTGGTTACATGAACAAGACCCTCTGCACCAGCACTCCTCTCCCTTTCTCTCTGTGACATCATCACCAATTGACACTCAGAATTTTAAAATTTATTACCATTATTATTGTTGTTAGTTTTGAATGTCTCTATCCAATGGGTTCCACAGGACAGGATTGTTTCGGGGTGTTCGTTGTGGCATCCTCAGCACCCCCTGCCCGGTTCAGAGTGCTTGCATAATAAATGTTTGCCAAATGCATAAATGGGGATCAGGAAGGGGTGACTCCCCCCAGATGACCAGGTTAGAACATGGAAGCTGGGCTTGGAACCCAGGGCTGGGTACTTAAGCTTCCCGTGACAGATTCCATGCCACAGAGATGGCAGCTGTTGCTGTCACAATTTTTAGGGTGATATTCCCATCCTTCCCCACCCACAGGGGAGAGCTGAGGGGCAAAAGAGAGAGGTTGGGCTGGCTATGGCCTCCAGCCACTAAGAGGTGACTCACTCATCCCGTGATGACAGGTGGCATTCCTTCCCTTCCCCGGGGCAGTGGCAGCGAAGGGGGGTGGGGACTTTGGCCTGAGATAAAGGGAGCATCCTGCTTCTGGGAAGAGGACAAACAGGTGGGAGAGATGGCCAGGTCACTGCCTGGAGGCTGGCATGTCTAGGCTAGAGGGTCATCAATTATGATAGGGGCAACCCGGGTTGGGCTGGTTGGACTGACCCCTGAGCCTCCCTGGAGTGAGAGACTCAGGCTGTAGTCCTCTTACCAGGCAAATGGAACTTTCCCGAAGAAAACAGCATCCCAAACTCTCCTTCAGCAGGTCACAGGGAAACCTCTCGATGCCCCTCCATCTTCCCCTTGGCATTTTTGCCTGCATCAGGAGGGACTTGAGCCAATCAAGAAACACTTTTTGAAAGAGACACCAAGAGTCCCACAGACTGTAGCCAGACAAGCTTTACTTGATTTATGGATTCATTTTAGAAAAGTCTTAACTATCTAAATGACACTTGAACACAGTTCTGTTGCAGAAGACTCAACCAACCTCCTCCCCAGTGAGTTTGCTGCCTCTGAAATTGCATTTGGCTGCAAGTAAAAAGTAACAGACAGCAGGGTTTTGCCAGATGGGAGTTCACTTCTCTTGTGTAAAAAGAAGTCCAGAGGTGAACAAGTCTGAGCTTGCAGACCTGTTCAGGGACATCACCAATGACCAGTTTCCCGGTCTCCCACGTTGGTATGTGACTTTCAAACTCCTGGCTCCAGAGGGTTGCTTCTCAGCAAGGCAAGAGGGCAGGGAAGGGACAAAGTGTGTGTGCCCTGGGTCTCATGGCTACTACAATGCACCCACGTGGTTTCAGGGGAGTCTGGGGAGGCCTTATTTCACTAGGGCACATTGCCGCCCCGTTCAAAAGTGAGGAGAAGGGGTGATGCATGATGGCAAGCACGAGAGGCATCAGCCCTGGATTTCTTTTGTGCTGCCTGATTCAAAACAAATTGTCAGTATGGTTTTGTGGGCTGCTTTTTTGTTTCGCCTATCTGTGTAGAGATTTGCCTTATCAGTTTCATCTGCTACATAGTATTCCATGGCATGAATGGACCATGGTTTCTTTACCTAAGTCCACGTTCATTGATTTCATTGATATTTCGTTTTCCTGCCTAAACTTCACTATTATAAACAATACCACAGTGAGCATCCGACATGGCTCTCTGAGCCCACGTGTGTTTCTACAAAACTGGGATTTCTGGACAAATGACGGAGAGTGCTACCACATCACCACCAGGGCTTTCCAATTTGCACTCCCTCCACCCACATCTGAGAGGATGAGGGGGCCTACTTCCTCCACACTCATCAGCCCATCTGTCATTTAAAAAAATTTTTTCCCGTTGTGATCATTTTTGTCGTAACTTTTTTTTAGCTATAGCTCTCCGCAGCCTCAAACTCCTGGGCTCAAGCGATCCTCCTACCTCAGCCCCCTGAGAAGCTGGAACTACAGACTCATGCCACCACACCTAGCTAATTTTTACATTTTTTGTAGAGATAGGGTCTCACTATGTTGCCCAGGTTGTTCTCAAACTCCTGGCTTCAAGAGATCCTCCTAACTCAGCATCCCAAAGAGCTGGGATTACAGACCTGAGGCAACCCCTCCGGCTTTTTGTCGTAATTTGAATTTCCCTTATTAATACTAAGGTGGACCCCCTTATCGTTTATGTATAGGCTCTTTGCATTTTCTGATCTGTTCTTTGCTTTTAAAAATTATTTACCCATTGTTTTGTCCTTAGTTGGTTTCTTTCTTTTCCAATTATGTTAGTTCTTTTCTATTTTTTCTATTTTACAAAAAATGCGTTGATTATACCTTAATAAATAGAGTGTATAATTTATGGTCAGTAAACTACATTCCTTCACAGCAGAGTTTCTCAACCTAGCAATATTGACATTTTGGATCAGATAATTCTTTGCTGTGGTGGCTGTCCTGGGCACTATAGGATGTTTAGCAGCATCTCTGGCCTCTACCCACAAGATGCCAGTAGCATCGCCTACCCCCATGATGACCAAATGTGTCTGCACTTTGCCGAATGTCTCCTGGGGGTAAAATCATCCTTGGTTGAGAACCTCTGATTTCAAGTGTACCGTTTGATGAGCTTTGATCAGTGTGTACAAACAAGAATCCACCACCTCCTCCAAGATCTTTGTATTTCGTTATAAATATTTCCCCCCATCTGAGACTTGGCCTTTCCTATTAGCGTAACCTCGGTCAAGTCACTTCATTTCTCTGAGTCTCAGTTTCCTCAGCTGTGAAATGGGGATAATGATTCTGACCAGGCAGTGGTGTCGTGGGACTCAGAGTGAACAATGCATGCGGCTGGCGTGTCATACGAGCGCAGTGAATGCTAATTTTCTAGTCTTTCCTCACTGTGAGTGTATGTATTTAGTCCATAGATATTACCTGAACACCTACTATGTGCCAGGCCCTGGGCTAGGCTCTGGATACAGTGGAAAACAAGACAGAAAAGGTCCATGTTTCTACTGGCGGAGACAGAGAGCAAAGAAGCCAACAAATGAACACGAGGAGTGTTCCCCGATGACCCCACACAGACCCATGCTGGGAAGCAACAAGACGCACAATGTGGTGGGGAGGCACCGGGGTGGGTGGTGGTCTTTGGAGAGAGTGAGGAGGTGCCGTCCAAGCTGAGAGCAGAAGCTAGAGCAGCACGGAAGGGAGTTCTGGCCGGAGGGAACAGCAAGTACAGCAGCTGTGAGGCTGGAGCTTGGACCTGGAGAGCTCCCATAAGGCCTTTCCCACGGCAGCCGACAGGGGAGGGGAACCCCAGCTCAGGCCTCTCGGGAGAGCAGGGAAGGGCAGGTGTTTAGGGCTGGGCTCAAGGCCAGATAATGTTGGGGAGTGGCCGAGAGTGCAGCGGGGCCAGGGCCAGGTGGGCTGAGGGCCTGGGACCTGCTTTACCTGTAGGCCCTTGCGGCGCCTCCTGTTCTGACTGTGGTCTCTGTTCTGTTTCTGCAGCTTCCCCAGCGGATGGGGTCTTGCAGCCCCCGACTCGGTGTTTTTTGGGACTCTGCCAGGCCAGACACGTGTTGCTACACCCCAGGCACCGGGACCAAGCCCAGGGTCTTACGTGCAATCAGCACCCAGAAAATGTGTGTGGAACTCAACTGGAGCCTGCCTCAGTTTCTCCATCTTGTATTTCTGACCTCTGCCATTCACTCTGATTTGCCATGTATCACAACCAGCACTCTGAGAGTTGCAGGGGATGCTGCAATGACCACCATATATGGTCCTTGTCCTTTGGGAACTCACAATCTGGCTGGGCAGAGATAACTCTATGCTTGGCACTGTGGGGGTGAGTGTGGCAGGGACCATCAGTGTCCACCAATATCCATCAGCTTTTTTCTCATACTGAGAGAATTTTGGAGCATTAGTGGAAAGCACGCGAACGTAATCAACAGATAGTGATTCTATTTCCCAGCCTCCTTTGCAGTTAGGTGTGGTCATATGACTAAGCTCCAGCCAATGGAATTAAGTAGAAGTGATAGGCACCGCTTCTGAGTCCTTAAGAGGAATGACCCTTTCTCTCTCCTCACTGCCTGGAATGTAGATGTGATGGAGAAGCTATAGCAGCTGTTTTGGACTTGACTGGAAGCTATGGATTGAGGAAGACAACAACCAGATAGAAGGAACCCAGATTTTCAGAATGAGCTTGCAGAACTAAACCTTCCCCAATAGAGGCAAAAATTTTTAAAGCCTTGACAGTGAGAATGAAGATTTTTTGAGACAAAGTTTCCAGGAGAGACATAGCATATAGGCAGATCCGTGGGCAGGAGAGAACATGGAGACTCTGAGGCACCTAGAGAAGTGGAGGATGGCTGGACCGTAAAGGACAATGGGGCAGGTGAGATGGGGCTGGAGAGGTGGCAGAATCCACTTTGAGGAGCCTGGAAGAGCCAGGTTAAGCCCTTTGGACTTTGTCCTGTGGGTAAAGGGGAGCCATGGAAGGCTTATGGCAGGAGAGGGAGTGATTAGATTGCTTCTTAGAGCGATCTCCCTGGCCACAGGGCAGGGGATGCATTTATTCATTTATAGGATTCAGGAAAAATATCGAGGCCCCACTATGTGTCAGGCACTGAAGGTTATCAGTGAACAAAACAGACCCAATTCCCACCCTCATGGAGTTGCAACCTGGTGGGGTGAGACATGAGTGAAATAATCACACAGGTAAATAAGAAATGTGATCAGAGCAATGGAGAGATGTATGTCAGCCTGTGAGGTCTGTAATGAGGGATTCAACTTGGGGGGATCAGAAAAGCTTTCCTGAGCAAGGTGACAGGGAAACAGGAGCGGGAAAAGTTCCGTTCAGAGGGAACAGCATAAGCTGTTGATGCCCAGACAGCAGCACGGAGAGCGGGGGCTTGGTTGGTGTCCAGGTGGAAGATGATGGCAAAGCTGGAGAGACGTAGCACAGATGGGGAAGGAAAGCAGGGACTCTTGAGGGTCAGCCAGGTTCTGGTTTGAGCAAGGCGGATACCAACAGAAGAGGCCAGTGGGGAGAAAATATGATGAGTTCAAATATAGTGTGTTGGATTTGAGGTTCCCATAAGCCAATCAAGTGGAGATGCTGAATGGGGCTTTGCATACAGGGGTCTGGCACCCAGGGGGGACTCCCTGGCCAATTGCAGTCGTGATCCTCCCACCTGGAGCACTGTGTGGACTCCCCGTCGCGAGCTTGCCAAATGCCAGCCTTTGGGGGCACCTCGTGTGTGCCGGGAGTTGTGCTTATGGTAGACACAGCGGTTGCCCGCCCATGACTCCTTTGCTGACGGGATTCAGTTTTGTTGGTTGTACATCTACTCAGGAGCTCAGAGACAGTGGCTATTCCTCGCCCCGGCTTCAGAGTGAGTTATAGGTCCAAGCCAACTGTGGTCATTCTCATTCTTCCATCAGTGATTGGTTTGGAATTATAGATGTGATGCCATCTTGGCCAATAAGAAGTCTGCAGATCTGCAGGGGGGATATTTAGGAACAATTTTCTCCATCATAAAAGGAGACAGAGGGGGTTAAATGCCTTCCTGCTCTTTGCTTGGTTTTATCATGTCCCAGTGTGATGCCTGGAGCCACAGCAGCTGTCTTGAAACCATGAGGAGACATGTCCATAAATTGCTGAGAATGACATAGCAGGAAGATGAAAAGAATGTGAATCACTGGTTACATCTTTATGCCTCCAAATGAAACAACCCTGTTAAATGAAATTATAAGTGCTCTAGCTTTTTTTTTTTTTTTTTTTTTTGCCTTCTTTAGTCAAGTGTTTTGCTCCTTGTGGCTGAAGACATTCTAAGAAAGTGTTCTTAAGCACTATCTCAATCCTCTTGTAAACCTCTGAGGTTGATATTACTGTTATAGCCATTTTACCATAAAGAAACGGCGGCTCTGGGCAGTAAATGACTTTTCCAAGGTCACAAGGACAGTGAGTTACAGAGCTGGGATTGGAGTCAAGGCTCAAGGGTTGATCTGAGAGTGCGACTGAGCTGTAGCCACATTTCCTTTTAAAAGTCTTTCCCCAACACATTTTTAGTAGGGAACCATACCCCTGTTCTTATTTTTCTTTGGAAGACTGTGATTATGGTTGGTGAGAAATTTAGAGTGGCCTGCGTTTCTTTGTACACAGTTAATGGCTTTGATTATATGTTTCTGGCTTCTTTATTCTGAGAAAGGCTGCCATTGGTTGTACAATATACTCAAATCATTTGTTACGTAAACAGCCATCTGGCACAGAGCCAGGGCAGTTCCATCAGCAAGGTGAAAATGAAACTGTGTTGCCAGCCCCAGAAAGCAATCTACTATTCAGCCGGAAAAGATCAAAGATTAATGACATGGAATTGGGTAAAGGCTGTTGCTGTGGCTCTGAGCATTATCAGGAGGTGGGGAACAAAGAATCGTTGTTAAATGGGTTTGTTACAAAAGTTATTTCCTAATGTAATTCATGCAATGCTTGCCAAACACCAAGCATATCCTTAGAAAGCAGAAGGGGAGGGAGGGGGGTGGGGGGAGGAAGGAAGGAAGGAAGGAAGGAAGGGAGGGAGGGAGGGAGGGAGGGAGGGAGACTTTTATCATCAATTATAAGACTCTTAGAAAGAGTTACTATCCTTAATATACAAAGAGTTCTTGCAAAACAATAAGAGGCAAACCCCTTATTAAAAATCCACTATTCTGGTAGGTGAGGTGGCTCATGCCTATAATCCCAGCACTTTGGGAGGCCGAGGTGGGAGGATTGCCTGAGCCCAGGAGTTTAAGACAAGCCTGGTAACATAGCAAGGTCTTGTCTCTGCAAAAAATAGGGAAAATTAGACAGCTGTGGTGGCATATGCCTGTAGTTCCAGCTACTTGGGAGGCTGATGATGTAGGAGGATTGTTTGAGCCTGGGAGGTGGAGACTGCAGTGAGCTGAGATTGTGCCATTGCACTCCCGCCTGGGAGACAAAGGGAGACCCTGCCTCAAAAAAAAATATCAGCTATTCACAAATGAAGAAGTACAAAACATGTGAAGACAAGTTCCACCCCACCAGTTATCAAGGAAATGGAAATAAAAGCTACAATGATATGTCATTTTTTGCCTATCAGATTAGCAAAGACAAAAAAGATTGGCCACTGTCAGTGTTGCAGAGTATGGGGATTCTCATACTCCCCAAAGAGGCTCTAGAAGGGTCTCTGGCAGCAGAATGGCAACGAGCACCATGCTGTTCACTGGGCAGAAATTTTAAAGCAACCTGGAAATTTAATTTGGGAGCATTTATTCTAAGATATAATAGGCCAAGTAGTCTCTATGGGGAAGGTCATTCATTGCAGCATTATTTATAATAGTGAAAAATTGGGGGAAAGATTCTGAAATGCAAAACTACAGAAGATTCATTCAGCAAACAATAGTCCTCATATAATGAAATGCTGTATTTAAAAATTATGAAATTGCGTTAAATAACTATGAAACATTGTGTTAAGGTGTATTAAAAATACTCATTAAAATGTCAATATAGAGGGCCAGATGCGGTGGCTCACACCTGTAATCCCAGCACTTTGGGAGGCCAATGCGGGTGGATCACGAGGTCAGGAGTTCGAGACCAGCCTGATGAACATGGCAAAACCCCATCTCTACTAAAAACACAAAAATTAGCCGGCTGTGGTGACAGGCACCTGTAATCCCAGCTATTCTGGAGGCTGAGGTAGGAGAAGCTCTTGCACCCAGGAGGCAGAGGCTGCAGTGAGCCGAGATCGTTCCACTACATTCCAGCCTTGGTACTAGAGCAAGACTGTCTCAAACAAACAAACAAACAAACATGGCAATATAGAGAGATGGCCATGACATTGTAGAGAAAAGCATTTTCATGTGCGTAATCTCATCTGTATTAAGTTGTGTGTGCAATGGGCATATATTAAAAAGAGTATTCTAAAGGATGTTTCCCAGAATGTCAGCAGTGTTTATTTCTGGGCGGTAGGATTTGGGGTAATTTTTACATTCCTTTAAATTGGGGTTTCTCAACCTTGACACTATTGACATTTTTGAATCAGATAATTTTTGTTGCAGGGGACTGTCCTGGGCACTGTGGGATGTTTAATGGCATATGTGGCCTCTCCCCGATAGATGCCAGGAGCACCCCTACCCCCAATCCTAACAACCAAAATTGTATTCAGATATTGCCACATTTCTCCTGGGGGACAAAACCACCCTTGGTTGAGAACCACTATTTTAAATGCTTTTCTGCATTATTTAAATATTTTAGCAACAAACATGTGTTGTTGTCATAATCAGAAAAACAAACACATTTTTAAAAAATTCAGTAAAGTCATCTGTGGCTCTGTGAATTGACTTTGGATTTGGTCTGCAAAATTCAGTAAGAGAGTATAGAAATCTGTTATCTTCTTAGGCCGGGCGCGGTGGCTCAAGCCTGTAATCCCAGAACTTTGGGAGGCCGAGACGGGCGGATCACGAGGTCAGGAGATCGAGACCATCCTGGCTAACCCGGTGAAACCCCGTCTCTACTAAAAAATACAAAAAACTAGCCGGGCGAGGTGGCGGGCGCCTGTAGTCCCAGCTACTCGGGAGGCTGAGGCAGGAGAATGGCGTGAACCCGGGAGGCAGAGCTTGCAGTGAGCTGAGATCAGGCCACTGCACTCCAGCCTGGGCGACAGAGTGAGACTCTGTCTCAAAAAAAAAAAAAAAAAAAAGAAATCTGTTATCTTCTTATGTTTGACACAAGCTTCTGGTGAAATATCTGGACATTTAGCAAAGTTTTCCCTGGGTTGGCTTTTGCCTGAAAAACAGCTTCTTTTTTTGCTGTGGATTTGAATATAATTAAACTCCTAGAGTGGGTGCTTTGACGGTCTTGCCCACTTTCTGTTCTCGTGGTAAGTATTCCAATTTTGAGGGGATCTCCACGCTTCTCTCACGTGGTTCCCCTTTTCGGGGAGCTAACTGCCTTCCTGACTCCAAATCTAAGCTAATTTTCTAAATCGTACCTTCGGCTGCAGCCACTGGTTCAAGGATGGGCGTGTAACCAGGTTAGAGTCTAAAGAAGAATCAACGTCAGGGGCCTCTGGAAAAGATGCCTTCCAAGTAGCCACTCGAAGAGATCTTCATCTGGACAGAAAGAGACCTGGAATTGTCATGCTTGTTTTAATGTCATGAAGAAAATCAGCCAGAAGAAACAAACAAACAAGCACTAACATCGGAAGTTGAAGCTTGATCAAACCAAGCCTGAAGCTCACCCCTACTAGGCTTTTAATTAATACAAGCCAGTAAGTGCCTTTTATACTTTAAATCAGTGTGAGCTGAGTTTCTATTCCTTGCAGCCCAAAGCTAACTTGTACAACCTCCTTCGATAAGAGGAACCTCTCCCAGAGTCCTGCATTCATGTCATTTTAGCAAATATGTATTGGACGCTTACTGGATGCCAGGCCCAGTGTCTGGTCCCAGGGGGACGAAGATGATGAAGACACAATCGTAGCCTTTGAGGAATGTGCTGCCAGGTTGGGGAAGATGAGGGTGTGGGATGTGTGCCATGATGACAGGGACACAGAGACGCAGTCGGCTTGGGGTTGCAGAGGAGAAATCCTTGACTGAGCCAGTCTGAAGGGAGAGTAGGGGAGGGAGAAGGGTGTCTGCCAGCCTGGATGCTTGAGAGATTGCTGTAGGGCAGGGCAGTCACCATGCACAGAAAGGAAACAGCTGTTGAGATGGGGAGCATGACCCCAGAGGCCTCCAGGGGACCCCACATAAAGGGGGCTCAGGCAGGGCTGGGTCCCCAGAGATAACCCTGCAGCTTTAGAGCATGAATCCCCCTTCCCCCTTCCCCCGCTTGGTGCAGTCCAGCTGCTGGCAGAGAAGGTGGGGGTTGGGGAGGGACCCCTTGTCAAAGTCCAGCTTTTTCATTGCAAGAATGGAAAGACCAAGATATCAGCAAAGATGACACTGTGACCAATATTCTTTCAACAGTGTTCATTCCACACAAGCTCCTATGGCAGAGGGCAAAAGTCAACCCAGGCTTAGGGATTGGTGGGAGATATATAATCACCTATAGCACTGAAAAAATATAAAGCTTCGATCATGCTCTAGGGGTTTCTAAAAGACTTTCCAGGGAAGTCAGGGAAGGCTTCTTGGAGGAAGAAGCACTTAAGCCAAGAGCTAAAGGGAAAGGAGTTCCCTTGGCAAAGCTGGGAGGGAAGGGGTTTCAGATGGAGGGAACAACCTGGGCAAAGGGCCTGTGGCAGGAAGGAACATAGGCGAGCAAGGGTTTTGCATTCACACCCTGCTTTTCATGGGTCCTGACCACAAGCCTGTAAGGTAGGTCTTGTTATCACCATTTTAGAAATGAAGACATTGAGACTTAGGAAGCTGTGACCTGCCCAGGGACACACAGCCAGGAAGCAGCAGAAATGGGAATTGAACCTGCGTTCTTCATCATACCCTGGTCTGTCCCTGGTAGGGATCAACCAGCAGCTTTCTGACTGCTGGGATACTTCTCTTTGAGAACACAACAGTTCTAAAAGTGTGGTCCTAGGATCTCTAGGGGTCTCCAAGAACCATTCAAGGGGTTCATAAGATTATTTGCCGTTTTTACTCTTATTCTCACATGAGTGTAAAGAGTTTGAAAAGTTCATTGATAAATGTTTAGATTCCACATTGCAACTGAATTTAAGACATTACCACTGGCTAGGTTTTGTGTAGCATTAAAGACTATTCATGGCTGGGTGTGGTGACTCATGCCTGTAATCCCAGCACTCTGGGAGACCGAGGCAGGCAGATCACCTGAGGTCAGGAGTTCGAGACCAGCCTGGCCAACATGGAGAAGCTCCATCTCTACTAAAAATACCAAAATTAGCCAGGCATGGGCGCAGATGTCTGTAATCTCAGCTACTTGGGAGGCTGAGGCAGGAGAATCACTTGAACCCAGGAGGCGGAGGCTGCAGTGAGCCGAGACTGCACCACTGCACTGCAGCCTGGGTGACAGAGTGAGACTCTGTCTCAATATATATGTATTTCACAATGTGACAATATCCTCCCTTTTTCCAACTATATTCCTTTGGAAGCCAGGTTTTCTCAGGTACTTCATCCTAAACAAAGTCTCACAGCAGATCCACCGCAGAAGCAGGTGTGAGGACTCGCTGTCCCCCAGAGGCCAGCTGTTAGAGAGAGATGCAGAAATACCCACAATCCAATAAACGCCACTTCTCTCACTAAATTTGTCTGTTTTAAAATGCATAGTTATTTATTATAAAAATGTTGTGTTCATGTAATGGATTTATTATTACACTTGAGTGAATCAATAAACATGTTGTGTATTTCTTAGTTTTCATTTCTAACATGAATATCGACTGATAGAATCCACACAAGCAAAAGCTCCTTGGGGTTCTCAGCAGTTTTTTAAAATGTAAAGGGATCCTGAGGGCTGCTGTCTGGGGAGGCTGCAGAACTGCCCCGTCTTCCCTGCCCTGCACACCGCCAGGCCCCTTCTCTCTTCCTTTCTCCCTTCCGCCCTTTCCCCCTGTAAGTCTGTACTCAGTGCCTCTCGGAAGGGCTGGGACACCAAGTATGGGGATCCCAGGAGGCTTCCTGGCTTTTGAGTTTGAAAAGTTGAGAGGAGCAGGAAGAACTCACATCTTGCAGAGAGCAAGGCTCCCCTGCCCAGAGCCAGAGCCAGGGTCGCAGGGTAGCTACAGAGAGGGGGTGTCAGGGGTGGCCCCTAGCCTGGGGCTGAGCCCAGAGAGGCCCAGAACCTCAGGTAGAAGCAACTTCTCCAGGATTCTGGAAAGGCAACCTCCAACCAGCCCTTGAAGTAGCCAGGAAGCAGCCAAATGATCCCCATGACCAGGGACAATGGGAAAGGGACAGCCACAGCAGCATGCAGGGCCTCAGGTGGGGGCCAGCCTGCGTCAGGCAATGCCTGGTGGGAAGATGACACCCAACACCAATCCCCCATCCTCATTCCTGTCCCCAACACCTTGACCTCACAAAAGGCCAGGGGACCCAGGGCCTTCCCAGGAGAAGTGGGGTGGGGCGGTGTGGAGGGTGGGAATCACCATCAGATAAAGCCCCCTCCAGCCTGGCATAACCATGGCACAAGATGGAAAATCAGTTCCATTTGCGAAAACACGAAGAAACTCTACAGTGCCAGTGTGTGAACTGGGACTCATACCCACCCTGTGTGGAAAAGCCCCACTCGTGTGGGATGTAGCCTCCATGACAGATCTCTTCTTTGGACATCAGAGAGGTTGAGTCACTTGCATGAGGCAGCTCAGCAGGAAGGGGCAGAGCTGGGATTTGCCCCAAGGCCCTGGCTACAACCCCCATGCCCTTGACCCGTGACTGCTGAGGGAGGGTGTTCATCCTCCAGGCCTGGCCAGAGTATGGAACTCAGAATCTCAGGCTGGGCCTGGGGGTACAGCCCCTGGGATTGGAGGATTGGACCCCAGGGTCCCTTAGGTGAGCAGAGGCTAGTCAGCCGTGCAGGGTGTAGTGGAGCTGGGTCTCTTGCCCAGGCTGTGCACCAGATGCCCCCTCACCTGCTGCGTACCCCGAAGGGGCAGGTGAGGGCCTCACCTGGCAGGACAGGTTCTTCAAGGTCCTCTGCCTGGGCGGTGGTTTCCTGTGCCTCTCACTCCTCCTGGAAGGGTAGACAAAGATGCCCCAGATACAGGCCCAGGAAGGCCAAGAGATTAGCCAGAGGTCCCACAGAAGGTCATGGGAGTGCCAAGACCACCCCTTATGGAGCCTTGTGGGAGGCAGAGCCCATGAGGAGGGAGGCACAGAGCTGGGTCCCTGCACCTGCCCCTGCATAGAAGGCTGTTGGGAGACGTGGGGGCAGGTCCTGGATGGGTTCCTGACTGAGGTGGCATGGACATTCTGTGATGCTCCCCTCTCACCCTCCACATGTACCATCGTAACTGCCGGGTTTATGCCCTAAATATCTCCTGTATCCAACCACAACTCCTCACCTCCCTGGCCAAGCCCTGGGCCAGGCCCCTCCCTTTCACTTATGGACTGTGGCCATCGCCCCTTCTCTGCTCTTCCTGCTTCCAGCCTCACCCACTCTCTTCTCCACACTCCTTCCTCTGCCTACAACCTTCTGTGGCTCCCATTCACCCAAGAAAAAGCCCAAACTCCTCTCTGTGGCCACAGGGCCCCTGGCCAGCTCTCCTGTCTCATCACCACTTCTAATATCTGCTCCTTTGACCTGCAGCTCCGGTGAAATGACCTTCAGTTTGTGTCCACCAGACATTTACACATTGTATTCCCTCTGTTTGGAACTCTGTTTGCACTATTTTTTTTTATTATTTGTAAAAATTGAGGTGAAATTCGTGTAACATGCAATTAAACATTTTAAAGTGAACAACTCAGTTGACATTTGAAACATTCACCACGTTGAGCAGCCCATATCCTGGCACTATTTTTGCTGATCCTCCTTTTCATCCTTTCAGTCATCCAGACGTCACCTCCCCCAGGAAGCCCATCTTGACCCTCCCCTCTTCCCCATAGTTTGGATCAGATGCCTCTTTGGAGATGCCGGGGCCCCTGTGGCTCCCCCACTGTGTTGTGTTGCCCACCAGGGTGTGAGTGGGCTGAGGGCAGGAACCATGTCGGATTCTTCTCAGCACTCATGGCACCCGCACATGTGTGGACTTGGGGTGTGTCTGTGATGAATAAGGACAGAGGCAGAGATGGGTGGAGAGATGGTGAAATGTGAACTGAGCATCCCCTTTGTGCCAAGCCCTGTGCTCAGTGCTTGTGCATGTCACACAGTGGGGGACAGAGCAGACACAGAGCCTGCCCCTGTGGAGCTGACATGCCCAGGGGCGGGGTGAGGGGTGGGCCAACATGCCCCTGACAATTACAAGATGGCACCATCAGGTCTCTGATGATGAGTATAAGGCATTATGGGAGCACCCAGAAGCCTCCTGACCTGCCTGGACTGGGAAGTCTCCTCACAGGTGGCATCTAAGGGTTATGAAATACAGAGAGGGGTGAGCCAGGTGGGTGCAGAGCGCTGGCAGAAAGTATCCCCAAAAGAGAGCACAGCAGGGACAAAAACCTGACCCAGGGGGTCCTGACTGCGGTGATTTTGTTCTGCCCGGGAACATTTGGTGCTGTCTGGAGATGTTAGTTTTCACAACTGGGGAGGGTGCTGCTGGCATCCAGTGGACCGAGGCCCCAGACACTGCTTAGTGTCCTACAGAGCCCAGGACAGCCCCACAATGGAGAATGACCCAGCCCAAGGCTGAGAAACCCTGGCACAGAGGCAGGCCTTTGGGGGCACTAAAAGAAGCTCAGGAAAGGAGGTCGGAGGGGGCGCAGGCAGCCTCAGCCCCATCCTGGACTTTGCATTTGGGGATGGGGTGTCCAGCCCAGGAGGACTTAGGCAGCGGAGACCTGCTGAGATGCAGGGTCCAGGAAGCTCCCTATGGCCTCCGTGTGGACTAGGATGACCCAGCTGTATGATCCAGTGGAAGAGAAGTCAAGGCAGAGGGCACAAAGAATGCAAAGGTCCTGAGGTGGAAACTGGCTGAGTGGGATCTGGAGACAGGGGAGACCAGCATGGGTGAAATGCAGAGACTACCGGGAGACACCATGCAAGGCTGTGGAGGCTGCAACAAGACTTAGGGAGTTAGTCCAAGAGCAATGGGGAGCTCTTGAAAGTGTTTCAGCAGGAGAGGGGCACTGTCAGCTGTGGGTCCTAGCAGGTTCCCTCTAATCATGGGTGGAGAATGGATCCTAGGGGTGAAGGCAGCAAAGGGAGACAAGGAGGAGGCGAGGCTGGGGCCAGGTCAGGCCAGGAGCTGGAGTGAGGTGTTGAGGGGGTGTGGCCGCCAGGTCCAGCTCGTGGGTTTGATGGAGATGAGAGGCAGAGGACTGCAGAGCGGCTCAGAAGCTTCTAGCTGGCTAGGCAGCCTGGACAAGGGGCCTTTCAGGCATCTCTTTTCACCTCATGGCTCCTGAGGACCGAGGGCCCTGATATCTGTGCTTCCCACCCCTTCCTGGACAAGTCCAGCCTCTTTGTGGATGTCCTCAACCCACGCACCTGCAGGAGGCAGCCCGGAATGCTTGCTGTTGGGATTTTCCCAGAGCTCCAACCCCAGGACACACTGCATCTCAAAGTGGAAACCAGCTGCTGGCACCGCCTCTTAAAGAAAGGCCAGAAGAGGATGGAGCCGGAAAAAGCCCCGTGTTCCACAGTTGACTCTCAGCAGCGCCAGTCTCTGCTGTCTGCAGGGCCTGAGTTGGAATCCTGCCTCTGCCACCACATGCTCAGTGCCTTGGGCTCCTCACTTGTGGCATGAGTACAGCAGCACCTCCCTCAGAAAGCTGGTGATATTTGAAAATGAGAGAATTCATGGAAAGTACCTGATGTAGAGTCAGTGTTTAGCAATTGTCAGTGAATATTACTATTATTATTAATTAGGGCATTGAAAATAATTCTCATTTGCTCCCCTCCCCAGCTGGAAGGGCTAGGTTTATCTTCAAACCATCCCGGACATTGTAGCCGACGCAGGGCCACACAGAGAGCCCCATGCCAAGCTCCCAGGGGAATAAACCAGGGGCGGGCTCTTCCCCTCATAACTGACAGCCTGAGAAAAATTGCAGTTTGCAAGACACTCGTGTGGAAAGGGAGGACTTTGGAGCCATGAACCCACTCCTACGCTCAGATGCCAGGGCCTTGGGCAAGTCCCTGAGCCTCTTGGAGCCTCATTCTTCCCATCTGTGGAATGGGAACTCTGCTGCCCACACAGGTTGCCGGAAGGTGGAATTGCACCTTCTCTACTCTACTTTTGAGACACAGGAGGGGCTAACTCTGCCTCCCGGGGATGGCATCCTGGCCCCTCAAGGCCCCCTTTAGGGCTGAGGGCTCCTCTTTGCCAAGCAGCTCTTGTCTCACAGACCCTCGTGCCAGCCCTCAATTGTCCCAATTCTGCAGATGAGGACTTGGAGACGTGGCCAGGTACATCACAGAGCTGAGGCCATGCCAAGCTCGGCACCCTCCCGGCCGAGGTGCCTCCCACTTGCTCCCCTCTCAGCCCTCGAAGTCACTGGGACTCATGGTCTCAAGCCGGAAAGTGGGGCCAGATGGTGGCAGATCCACGGGCGTCTGTTGCATAATTAAGTGAGGGCGAAAAATGTTGTTTGTAATTAAACAAGGGAACCAGGACAGCAGCGGCCTCCGCAACAGCTGGGGTGGCTCAGGAAGGGGAGGCCGCCCCTCTGGAGGATTCTGGCTGGGGGTGAGGGGCGGGGGATGAAGCTTGCAGAGGTCGTGACCTCTGTTCCTCCCCTAACATCCCGGTTCCACCTCGGCCAGCTGCATGGCCTTGGCTCCGTCCCCTCCTCTCTTTGTGCCTTGGTTTCCAGACAACAGCAAAAGCGGGGCTTGTCCTGGTCTTGTCTCACCTGTCCACACCTCAGGGCCTTTGCACTTGAGGGGCCCCCTGCCTGGCAGGCGCTTCCCACACCCAGATCTTCCCAGGGAGGCCCATCTGCCTGCTCCAGGTCGCAGCTCAACTGCCTCCTCCTCTTAACAGCTTCTCAACCTCTCCCATTCTGTCACCCACTTCTGTTTTCTCCATAGCTTGGCTTGTGCCCTGCACACAGTAGGTTCTCAATAAGTACTTGTTAAACAAATGGAGATCCCTGTGTCATTTGTCCCTTTTATCTGTCATTCTCTTTGCTCCAAAGCCATGAGGCCATTTCACAGATGAGGAAAGCTGAGGCAGGTGAAAGAGGACATACCTTGCCAGCCTCCTCAGGTGAAGCACTGGCCACGTGGCAGCCACTGAACTTGATCACTCCTGGGTTCATATCCTGGCTCTGCCTCTCCTTGGCAGGGGAACCTTGGACAAGTGACTGTGCCTCTCTATGCCTCAGTTTCTTCATGTGTAAAAATGGATGGTTATATTGAACTCTCAGGGTTGTTGCAAGAGTCATAATGAAAGTGTTAAAGCAGGTGGTACCCACTAAGTACCAGAAATAGTGTTCCATAAAATATCTGCTGAATTAAGGAGATGAGAATCATTGTCCACATTTCACAAATGGGGGAGACTGAGCCACAGGGAGGTGAAGCTAATTAAACATGGAACTGAATATCAAACCTAAGTCTGTTCAACTCCAGAGGCCTCTTTTGTGCAATGAAAGTAACATTGTGGAAAATTCTAGGTCTCAGGACTTCCAAGTGATGGGAGGGATGGGAGATGACCTAGCATGTAAGAGGATGACTGGACAGGCACAGCCAACCTCCATGTGGGGACAGGCAGGCAGCAGAGACGGCCCCTCCAGGGCCAACATGAAGGATGGCTGGACCTGGCTAGTCTCCACTCTCTGTCTTTCTGATATTCCATTCAGGAGTCTTGCTCTGTCACTCTCAGTCCATGGAGTTTGAGCAAAGCTGACCCCCACCTCCAGCTTCAAGGATGTGCATGTGGCTGAGGACCTGGCCATGGGCCACGGGGTGTGGTGAGAGATGGCCACATGATCCAGTCACAGCCAGTGAGAGCCAGTCTGGGGGCTTGGACAGGAATGGTTGAGAAAGAGTGCTGGGGTTTCCCTCTGGGTTGCTGGGCTGATAGGGTCATATTAGTATCAGTGGGTGTCACAGTCACAGTGGCAGTAGCAGCAGCAGTTGTAGTAATAAAATAACAGCTAGTACTTATTGAGCATTAGGTGTGTTACTTAGTTAGTGCTTCACATACATTGATTAACTCTGTCTTCCAGAGAGACATGGAAAACAATATCATTCAAACACCTGGATCTAGCTATGCCTGAAGCAAAACCCCTGGAATTGTTTTATGTGACCCAATAAATTATCTTTCACCTAAACTGGTTTTAGTTGGATTTTTGTTCCTTGCAGCTGAGACAGCCCTAACTAATCCACCTGCCTTCTGGACATTATCCAGGCTTCCATCTCTCCATTATTACTGTAGCTGAAGTGGTGCGCCCATTAACTGTTTTATGCCTGTCGCTGACTCACAGGTTTCCATTGGAGTTCTTGGTCCATCCTTCCTAAACAGAAGCCCCGAGCCTACTCCTTTTCCCATTCATGCTGAGCGGGAGAGAGGGTGTGCAGGCATGAGTGCACACCTATGTTCCAGGAAGGTGCTCTGTGGGGTTTGCTTGGCCCCCAAACACACCTTGTTATTAGTGTGATGACTGCTACTAAATAGTCCTCCTGAGCAGATCAGCTGCTTTTCATAAATGGTGATCTCACCAAGACTTCCCAACAGCCCTGCAAGGCAGATACTGTCATCCCGTTTTAAAGACGAGGAAAATGAGGTTCAGAGAAGCAAAACCTGAGTCCCACGGCTCTAAGCAGAAGATCCTGCACTCCCTAACTCCGGAGCTGTGCCCCTTCCAAGACCCAAGTTCACGGACCACAGGTGCCAGAACTCAGGGTCAACTTGGTTTAAAATATGTGTGACAAGTCTATGTGCATGTAGAGTCTATGAGTGTGTGTGTATAGTACATGTGTCCAGTCCCTACATATGCAGAGTCTATATGTGTGTGTATAATATGTCTTGAATCCACACATACAAATAGAATGCAAATGAGTAGGTATTCTATAGGTAATCTATATGAATATTGAATGTGTGTCTAATATATATGCCAAATCTATATGTATGCAAAGTATATATGTATGTAATATATGTGTAGAACCTATATGAATATAGAATATATATGTGTGTGTATAATATGCATGTAGAATCTACATCTATGTGGACATATATGAGTGTGTGTGAAATATGTCCATAGGATCTGTAGCTACAAAGGACATATATGAGTGTGTGTCTTATATGTGCAAAGGATCCATATAAGACATAGGACAGGCCGGGCGTGGTGGCTCAAGCCTGTAATCCTAGCACTTTGGGAGGCCGAGACGGGCGGATCACGAGGTCAGGAGATCGAGATCATCCTGACTAACACGGTGAAACCCCGTCTCTACTAAAAACTACAAAAAAACTAGCCGTGCGAGGTGGCGGCGCCTGTAGTCCCAGCTACTCGGGAGGCTGAGGCAGGAGAATGGCGTGAACCGGGAGGCGGAGCTTGCAGTGAGCTGAGACCCGGCCACAGCACTCCAGCCTGGGTGACAGCGCGAGACTCCATCTCAAAAAAAAAAAAAAGACATAGGACATATATGAGAGTCCTGTGTGTGTGCATGTGTGTGTGTGTCTAATATGTGTGTGGAATCTCTGGTTTCACCTGCCCTGCATCTCTGGGCAGCAGGTACATTGTTGAGTGGGAGAAAACAATGACTACCTTTTCCCACCTCAGCCTGCACCACCCTGGACCAGCCACTGTTCCCTGCTCCCCTCTGGCCTCCTGCAGTCACCTGGCCTTCCTGCTCTGCCCCTCCTCCAACCCATTCTCCCCTTGGGCTGGGGGGATACTATTAGAACCGAGGTCAGGTCAGGGCTCTCTGCTCAGAGCTTTCCACAGCTCCCACCTCTTTTAGAGCAAAGCCAAAGTCCTTGCAACAGCTTGAAAGGCCCTGCCCAGTCTGGGACCTCCCTCGTGGCCTCCCTGACTCCTAACCGACCCTGTCTCCCTCTTCCCCTTGGCTACAGCTGTCCAGTCTCTTTCTCTGGGGCCAGACACGCTATAGCCGAGCACCTGTGCACTTGCAGTTCTTGCCCCCCACAAAGATCCCCTGCCCCAGATGTCACTTCATTCAAGTCTCAGCTGAAATGTCACCTCCCCGAAGAGGCCTCCTCAGATTCTCTCCAGCTCCTTCCTCTGTGTGGACATTCCTAAGATGCTCCCATGCAATGCTGTCCCACCACCCAGCACAGTACCTGACTTGTGGTAGGTGTTCAGCCACTGGCTGATGGGTGAGGGGGCAAAATAAGCCAGCAATCAGGTCAGCGCTCGTCCTGCTGAACTTCCTCTCAGGCCACCCAGGATCTGCATGGCCTCACCTGACCTCTGCCCACCACTGTCTTCCCACAAGCTCACCGACTCCACTTCCTTCTCGTTTGGGGCTAGAAGTTACCAACAGAGCCTTTCTCTGCCTACTTTTAATGGCTTACTTTACAAAAAAGCAAAAAGGGAAGTGTCAGCAGCAACACCCTTCACCTTCCATTCCAGAGTGTTTCTCAGTCACTACAGGACCCCATGGGGAAATTCTGCCTGTCCTGCCTGGTGTGCAGGAACCGGTGTTCCAGGTAGCTGAAGTTTCCGGACAACTGAGGATAACCTCCGGAATCAAGGAATGGAAAAAGCGTGGCCTGTGGTTGACTCTAACCCACCAAGAAGCTCTGTTAGGCCAGCACTTTTATAATTTAACAGCTCTATTGAAATATAATTCACTTATGATAAAATTCACGCTGTAAAAATGTACAATTCAATGGTTTTAAGTACATTCATAGAATTGCACAATCATCACCACAATCAATTTTAGAACATTTTCATCACCTCCCCTAAACATCCCGTATCCCATGCCTGCTCCCATACCCCCTCACCCCAGCCTCCCCAAACCACCAAACTACTTGCTGTTTCTATAGATCTGCCACTTCTGGGCATTTCCTAGGAAGGAATTGTGCCCTATGTGGCCTTTTGTGTCTGGCTTCTTTCACTCAACATCATGTTTTCAAGGTTCATTCACGTCGTAGCATGAATTCATAGTTCATTCTTTTTATTGCCAAATAATATTCCATTGTATGGACATACCCCACATGGTGTTTACCCATTCATCCAGTGATGGACATTGAAGCTGTTTTCACTGTGCAGCTATGATGAATTGTGCTGCTATGAACATTTGTGTGTCAGTTTTTGCGCAGACATATACTTCTGTATCTCTTGGGTATATACCTAGAAGTGGAATGTTTGGGTCATATTGTAACTCAATCTACACTTTTGGGGAACTACTAGACTGTTTTCCAAATCAGCTGTACCTGTTTACAATCCTACCAGCAAGATATGAGAGTTCTACTTGCTCACACCCTCGCCAACATTAGCTAGTGTCTGCCTTTTTGGTCATTTGCCATCCCAGAAGGTGCAAGGTGGTAAGCCAATGCTTTGCTTTCATTAGTTGGAAACATTTGAAAATTGGGAGAGTTTCTTATTGTTTAATTTTTATTTTTTGAGACTGAGTCTCTCTCTCTTGTCCAGGCAGGAGTGCAGTGGTGCAATCTTGGCTCACTGCAACCTCTGCCTCCTGAATTCAAGCAATTCCCCTGCCTCAGCCTCCTGAATAGCTGGGATTACAGGCAACTGCCACCATGCCTGGCTAATTTTTTTTTTTTTTTGGTATTTTTAGTAGAGATGGGGTTTCCCATGTTGGCCAGGCTGGTCTTGAACTCCTGACCTCAGGTGATCCACCCGCCTCAGCGGGCTGAGTGCTGGGATTGCAGGTATGAGCCGTCGCGCCTGGCCTAAAAATTGGGAGAGTTTCTATCAAAATCTGGATCTCTGGCTTCTCCTGAGGAAGATGGCTTTTTGGCATGACTGGGATGCATTCCCTGTGGAGGCTGAGTTGCAGCCACCCTCCAGGCCACTACAGTCTTCATCCAGCCAACTCCCTTGTTGAGGGGACTTCAGGGCTCCTTTGACATTGAGGTCTATAACATGCCCAGAGGAGGTCAACAAAGATAAAGAACTTTCATCACTTGGCCTTTTAGAATTGACTTTCGCTCAGGCGGACCGGGGGTTGAACCGCAAATACATTTTCCTACATAGTATATCCCACACTGACACAAGGTACAGGTTAAGGATCCCTTACCCAAAATGCTTAGGACCAGAAGTGTTTTGGATTTCTATATTTTCCAAATTTTGGAATATTTGCATATACATAATGAGATATCTTAGGGATGGGGCCCAAGTCTGAACATGACATTTACTTATGTTTCATACACACCTTATACACACAGCTTGAATGCAATTATATACAATTTTAATAATTTAGTGTATGAAACAAATTTTGTGTACATTGCACCATCAGAAAGAAAGGCATCCCATGCCTATCTCAGTTACCCACGTGGACAATCTGTGGTTGTTTGGCATCACCCTTATTCCTGACTCTGAATTTTTATGCTATCAATAAAGCAATCAGTGAATATTACTATTAATATTAATTAAGGCATTGAAAATAATTCACATTTGCTCCCCTCCCCAGCTGGAAGGGCCAGTTTTGGCTTCAAATCAGCTGGGACGTCGTAGCTGACGCAGGGCCACACACAGAGCCCCACGCCAAGCTCCCAGGGAGATAAACCAGGGGAGGGCTCTTCCCCTCATAACTGACAGCCTGAGGAAAATTGCAGTTTGCAAGACACCCGTGTGGAAAGGAAGGACTTTGGAGCCATGAACCCACTTCCACACTCAGATGCCGGGGCCTTGGGCAAGTCCCTGAGCCTCTTGGAGCCTCTTGGAGCCTCATTCTTCCCATCTGCGGAAAGGGTGACAGAGCGACTCCATCTCGAAAAAAAAAATTGAAACGGGGTGTTACCATGTTGGTCAGGTGAGTCCTGAACTCCTGACCTCAGGTGATCCACCTGCCTCAGCCTCCCAAGGTGCTGGGATATCAGGTGTGAGCCACCACCCCTGGCCGTCACTTATGCCTTTGTCTAGCTCAAGGAATGTGCATTTTTCCAGCAGAGGAACCAATCAAATATGCGTTTATCTCAGGTTAGTAGAGGGATGACTTAGAGTTCAGTAAAGTTCTTGGCGCTCACAAGGAATTTCCTAGTAGGCAAATTGGGTGGGAGGAATGTGGATTATTTATTTATTTATTTATTTAGAGATAGTCTAACTCTGTGGACCAGGCTGGAGTGCAGTGGCATGATCTCAGCTCACTGAAACCTCCTCCTCCCAGGTTCAAGCGATTCTCCTGCCTCAGCCTCGCAAGTAGCTAGGATTACAGGTGTGCACCACCACGCCTGGTTAATTTTTTGTATTTTCAGTAGAGACAAGTGTATCACCAGGTTGGCCAGCCTGGTCTCGAACTCCTGACTTCAGGTGATCTGCCCACCTCAGCCTCTCAAAGTGCTGGGATTACAAGCATGAGCCACTGCACTTGGCCTCTCTTCCTGTATCTTCATGTGCCTGCAAACCCAAGAGGGAGCTCCTGGCCCCTTGGTTAGGGTCAGGGCCTCAGAGGCTCAGGGTCAAGGCTATGGCTCCATCCCAAGGACATGCATCCCTGCAAGAGGCTGCATCCAACAGGCATGGAAGAGGCTCTGCTGGAGCCTGCTCGAATTCCTGCTGTGGAAAGCAAGAGGAGGTGCTCCTTGAAGAAATGGGGCGATCCCCCCAGTCTCAGGGGTTCTGTCCTGGCCTGCAGCCCTGGATCGTCCAGCCTGTGCTGGGGTGGGAAGCCAACCTTGCCATTCTTGGCTGGGCTGAGGGTGAGGGTCCCACTTCCCCAAAGGCCTAGCCCGGGGTTCCAGCTGCAGGTTCCACTGGGCAGCGCCAGGCCCCGTCCCTCCCCTCCAGGCCTGACGCTGGCCCTCAGCAAAGATAGTAAGGATGGTCACAGACATGTCTCACAACCCATCCGCCAGGCTCCTCCTGCACTGCTCTTAGCACCGCAGATGGCGGCGGAGCGGTGGAGCGGGAAGTGTGACCCGGTGGACAGGGGTGGCCTGGAGATGAATCCCCAGACAGTGCAGATGAGGCTGTGGGGCAGCAGGTGAGTGGGTCTGTGGTGGGAGGGGCTCCAGGGAGTCCTGAGGACAGGCTTCTTTCCCCTCAGCTGGAGGCCTCCACATCAAGAGAGCAGGGGGTCTTCCTCCCCCAGCCCTGCCCTCCTGTGGCCACAGGGCCTGAAATGCCTCCATTAGAGAGACCAGAGAAACCACCCAGGTGAGCTGGGCTCAGTGTAGATTTGGCAAACGGTGGGACAGGGGACCCCATGACCTTATGACTTGTTAAAATCCCACCACAGAAGTAACTGGGGGTGTCTAGTGGCCTTGGAAACCAGCTGGGGAGATGGGGGAGAGGAGGGTGAGGGCTGGGGGAAGCAGCTGAGGGTCCTGGGCTGTACCAAGTGGGAGACCTGGGGAGGGGGTGTCTGGGCAGGAGTGACTGGTGATATTTCAGGGGACAGGTCTTGGGTGGGCACCGCACAGTGGGGGCTTACCACCACTACCACCCCAATGGCCAGGGTGATATGCCTTCTCTGCGGGGGTTCCTCACTGAACTGGTGAAGCTGAACTCTGTCATGAAGGACTGTGTGGATGGGAGTGAGCCTGGGGCAGGCAGGCTGGGGACTGGGATCCTGAGGTTTGGGAGGAGACAGCATTTGACTCAGTCCTTCCATCTTAGCAAGCCTCCTCCCGTGTGAGCCCCACAGTCTTCCCCATGCCCTGTGAGCTGGGGCATCAGGCCCATCTTACCTCTGATGGTGGAGACTCCAGAGCAGCTGCCAGTCCCTGTTCCCTGAGTGGTGAAACTGCAGAGCTGCCTGACTGCAAAGCTGCAGGAGCTGGACTCAGCCTCTCCCTCAGGCGGTGCCTATGTAAGGACAGGGAAATTGTGCCCCTCCCAAGTCAGGCAGCTCCTAAGTGACTGAGCATTTTCTTTCTATACTGGGCCTCCGTTTGTCAGAGAGTGTTGGGGCAGAAGGTCCCTGAGCCACAGCTCCCACACCTCCTCGTCTAGAGCCCAGAGCCTGATGCAGGGCCCAGTGCTGTTCTGTGCACATTTCGCACCCCTGCTGGCCTGGCAGTAGTGCAGGATGGGAGGGTGTGGGGATGGGGGCAAGTCATGGGCCAGGGGCCTCTCTGAGGGTCTTTGGCTGGCTGTCTTCCAGGGAAAGGAAAAAGGGGAGCAGCTGGGGGTCTCACTTTGGGGGAGGGTGGGGATGTGGAAGTCAGAGACTCCCACCCACTCACCCTGGGTACAACACTCCCTGGCTCCATCCTCTGCATCCTGGATTTATTGGGAGGGTTTGATACACAGAGGAGACCCATCCCCGTGGAGGCTGTGGGCAGGGGACAGGAATCATGGACAAATTCCTAGGGGGGCTGTTTATCTGTTTATATCCAACTCTGAGAAAAGGGTGGGACTGCATGGGATTGGAGAAGAGGGGGCCCATTAAGAGAAAAGCCCTAGAGATCGGCCTCAGTTTACTCCCTCCCTAAGGGCCCTTCAGCATCTTCCACCCAGGCCCTGTTAACCTCCTGTTTTTCTCTCTGGCTCCAGGAGATTAAAGTCCTCCAAGAAATACAGCTGCTTCAGTGACAAGAGGGAATTATCATCTTCAGATTCAGGAGGAATATGGGGATGGTTTCACGTCCATGAAGCAGCACAGTCCAATTGAGAGGTGAGAGCCTAGCGGACTGACAGAAGGTGGGTGGAGACTCTGTCTTGTGGTCAGTTTCAGACAGCCTGTGGCCACGGCTCCCTGGTCAGCAGCAGGCCCTATTGAATGGGAGCCCTGGACAGGCACTCAGAGGGAGGCCTGAGGTGTGGCTCCTGGAGCCTCATAGCTGCTGCTCTGTCCTACAGTTACAACCTGTCCTGCCACTGAGGCCCATCCCAGTAGGCCAGCCACGACCTCAAGGCCAAGAAGACCAGGCTGTTGGGGCCCGTGCCGGGGGTAGTGGAGAATGAACAGACACAGACACAAAAGACGAAGACAAACAGAGAACATGGCGGCCGCGCCTAAGGCCTCCGCCTCACCTTATTTATACCCCATAAATCCCACGTCAGCAAAAATGACATAATACAAAACAAACTTTCTGCACCCAGATATAACCCACTGCTTAGTTCTTTGTTTCTAAGTTCTTTCTTATTTTGTCTGCCTTCTTGGCGCCTACTAGAGTTCATTAAAAGTTCAACTAGAGATAGTATCCTTGACTACTGGAGTTCATTGAAAGTGCAACTAGCTAGAGACACTGTCCTTGAGCCCTATCTATTCTCAGCATATTATTTTCAATGGCCCCTGCATTTCCCCCCCTTTTTTTTTTGTTTTGCCTCAATCTTAGAAAGGCAGCCCATACTTGTTCCTGGTTTTTCTTTTGTTTTGGGATGCGACGGAGGGAGCATCGGATTATTAGGAGAAATAGACTCAATCCAAGCACCCAAAGCAATATACTTCCAGAGATTGTAGAAATCCATGTTTTCATCTGAGTCCATGGATTAAGAGCAGCAAGGCGTTGACCCATCTCCGGCATAGTATAGCTGCTCCGGACAATACATGCAATTGTTGTTGAAATGCTACAGAAATATTTTGAGTGAGTTCTTGGATGTCCAAACTAATATTTTTATGGCCTATTAATCTTCGGATTTTGGTCCAATTCTGAGAAACATTAAAAGGCACAGGTGTTACGCAAAATTGCGTGGAATTCCAATCACATTGCAATGTTACTCGAGTACTGAGGACAGTGAGCTGATCTCCAGGCCATGTCAAAGCTTGTTCCACGTTGTCCAATCTTTCGGCAAGTTGGGAGTCAATGTTTCATTGTTGCAGCCACAACCGGTGAGATTGTTCATGCCATTGCTGTACAAATTCAGCATTTTGTATGCCTTGATGTAACGCGAGCCCCGCCACAGCCGCGGTGGAGGCAATGGCAACAAGGCTCATTACCAGGCAATTATAAGTCCAAGAGCCCGACGGGTCCATTGAAGGGAAGTCCAAATATAAGTCTCAAGAGGTGATGCCCCCATGGTCGCGTAAGGTTGACAGGTAGCCAAATTTCCTTACGAGCCCTGAGGATATAAATATCCCCCGTAAAACTGCGCCACCAAGAATGATTGAGGCAAGACAAAAATGTACACGTATCTTTACAATTAACAATCCCCGTATCATTATCCCATGTTAAATGTCCTGCTAACAATAGGTAAGGCTTTCGGACACAAGCAATAATATATCGGGAGACATTCCGCCGTAATTGAATATGAAAAGGGTTATTCGGGTTAGGAAGGCCAGGTTGCAAGGATCCCATGGGTTGAATACATGCATTGATAGCACGAAGATCTGTTAATAGTCTCCATTTACCGTTTTTATTTTTTATTTGTTGTTTTTGTTTATTTTTTATTTTATTTTATTTATTATTTATTATTTATTATTATTATTTATTTTTTTTTTTTATTTTTTATTTTATATATTATTATTATTATTATTATTATTATTATTTATTTTTTAACACAAAGACAGGGGAATTCCATGGAGAAGTATTAGGCTCTATATGACCTAAGGACAATTGTTCCTGAACCAAGTTTTCCAAGGCCTCAAGCTTCTCACGTGTTAAAGGCACTGCTCAACCACACAGGAATATTAGTTTTCCATGTCAAGGGAAGGGCTTGAGGCTGTTGAACAGTGGCTACATGTTTAAAGATTTTTCAAGAGGATTGTAGCCCATGCGGAACAAATCATATTCTTGGCAGAATTAGAAACATGAGGATAGACACAAAAGCTCCAAATTGTTGCAATAAATCTCGCCCCCATAAATTTAGGGCAATAGGAACAATATAAAACTGAACTTGGGCCATTTGACCATCTGGCCCTCGGCAATTTAAGGATTGAGAACTTTGATACCTCAGAGGCAGAACCTAATCCTGTAAGAGAAACAGCAACAGGCCGTTTAGGGCACTGTAAAGGTCATTGATTAGAAGCAATAATAGAAACGTCAGCTCCAGTGTCGACCAAACCCTGAAAAATTTTTCCTTCCACTTCAAGGGGAAACAAAGGTTTTGTTGAGTTACTAAAGTTCCCAAAAAATATGTTTACCTGTGCTTCCAAAACCTCCAATTCTTTCTTGCTTCGTGAAGGAAACTGAAAATAGGGCAATACAAGGAGTTGTGCAATTCGCTGCCCCTTTTTCAGAGATATAGGTTTATGAGCTTGGGCCATAATTTGAATTTCCCCTTTATAATCAGAATCTATAACACCCAAATGAACTTGTAAACCTTGTAAAATGCTACTACTTCGTCCTATAAGCAATCCAACAGTATGTGAAGGTAATGGCCCAAAAACACCTGTGGCTAATTTAACAACTCCCATTTCTGGGGTAGGTTCAACAGTTTGTAAAATCGCCACATCAGCAGCGGCGCTACCGGAAGTAGCAGAGAAAAGCTGAGCTACTGAAAATTGGGGGTTAACATTGGCTGACTGGTTTGCTGATGCTGAACCCCTGAGCTGACTGGAAATTGCAATTGAAAAGGGCTTGTATTGTTGTGGGGGCCCCAAGCTGAAGGGCCCCTCTGCAAGTTTCCCGATTTAGAAATGAGAGAGTTACCGTTTTATCTACCTTAGAGTGACATTCATTAGTCCAATGTCGTCCTCTGCCGCAACGACGACAGGGCTCAGTAGGAAGCTTTTTAATTTCTACTTTAGAGGAGTCACTCCTATTAGAAAACTTACGGCACTCCTTTTTAAAATGACGGTCTTTCCACATTGGAAGCAAACTCCCTTTTTTCCCATGAATGCCTTAGATAAAGCTCCAGCAAACAACTGAGCGTTGTAAGCAGCCCCTCCCACTCCTGCACAGGCTCTAATAAAATCTTCTATTTGTAAGTTTCCAGCAGCTTTTAAAGGACGCAACAGCCTCTGACATTCCTGATTTGCATTCTCAAAAGCTAACGTGGTTACCAGAATTTGACCGGCAGCCCCACTACCCACAGTCTTTATTACAGCATCTTGAAGCCGAGCCACAAAATCAGGATAAGGTTCATTTGCGCCCTGTAAAATCTTGACAAAAGACAAGGCAGTTTTTCCTAATGGTTCTACTTTACATCAAGCCTTTTAAAAAAGTGCTTTAACTTGCGATAATGCTATGTCCTCAAGTCCAGATTGAGCCTCTACGGTAGCAAATTGACCAGTGCCTGTTAATTGCTCCTCTGTTGGCCTGGAGGATTTCTAGCAGCATTACGGCGAGCCTGCTCTCTGGCATCTTCCAGCCACCAACTGCGTAGCTGAAGCCATTGAGAGCGATCCAAAACAGCCTTCCCCAAAGTCTCCCAATCAAGAGGCAAAAACAAATTTTCAGATGAAAAAGAATCTAAAAGCCCCATGACAAAAGGAGATTGAGGGCCATAATTAGCAATAGCTGCCTTCATTTCTTTAAGAAACTTAAATTGAAGAACATTATACTGTACATTTATACCCCCTTGAGGAAATTGGTCATTAGGACCAAAAGGTTGCCTAATAATGGGGAACAATTGTAAAGGATCCTCATCCTCTTGAGAATCCAATACCTTAATTACAGCTTTGGCAGTAGAAGCAGGAACAGCAAAAACTGTGCCTGAACGAGGCAGCATTTCCACTGACGGTGGCGGTGGGGGAAAACTGTCCTCCTCTTCTGCCTTAGGTACTGATGGAGGTGGATGAACCACGGGAAAAGTAAAAACAGGAGTGGGTGGAGGAGAAGGCTGAGGGGGAGATAACTGCAATTGTAAAATTTGTTGTAACAATTGAACAACCGGCTGAAGCCTTTTGAATTTCTGATTCCTTTTCATGAGACACATTATCACGCAAAGGACCTTCTCCTTCAGTTACAAAATTATCTAAAGGAGGAGAAACGGCTAGCGGAGACTTCAAAGACCCCTCATCCCTGCCTCTTCCTTTTCAGAGTCTGTCTCTAAGAGCTCCAAAGCCTGAGTAATAGTGGCACAAAGGGCCCACAAAGACGCTGACATTACATCGCCGCGCTGATGCGCTTGACGAAGGATTTTAACAACCTGTTGCCATTCTCGCTTATTTAATTGTACTTCAGTTTGATATTGAAACCAAGAGCAATGTTGTTCCACATGAGCAAACAATTTCCGCAAAGTTCTCTCTTTTACATCAACCCCAATAGAAAGTAGAAGCCCTTGTAATAATCTTACATATTCCGAGGCCAAGGAACTGGAATTCCCCATAATGAAAGCTTAAGAAGGTTCCCCTTAATTAATTCCCGGGTTTTACCCGCTCCTAGGGGGTTCCCCTTCTTGTTCCCCACTACTCACCCTGTGCACCCTGCTCGCTGCGCCACTTGTTGGGGCCCGTGCCGGGGGTAGTGGAGAATGAACAGACACAGACACAAAAGACGAAGACAAACAGAGAACATGGCGGCCGCGCCTAAGGCCTCCGCCTCACCTTATTTATACCCCATAAATCCCACGTCAGCAAAATGACATAATACAAAACAAACTTTCTGCACCCAGATATAACCCACTGCTTAGTTCTTTGTTTCTAAGTTCTTTCTTATTTTGTCTGCCTTCTTGGCGCCTACTAGAGTTCATTAAAAGTTCAACTAGAGATAGTATCCTTGACTACTGGAGTTCATTGAAAGTGCAACTAGCTAGAGACACTGTCCTTGAGCCCTATCTATTCTCAGCATATTATTTTCAATGGCCCCTGCACCAGGCCATGAAGAATCTCAGGCCCACTGAGTGCCCAGGTGGCAGGGGCAGAGTGCCTCAGGGCTCAGTGAAGTTTGGGCTGAGCGTGTGCTCTGGGGGTCAGACAGCTGCACAGGGCTCCCAGCTCCACTGTGATCAGCCCTGTGACTGGGGTAGGGGACTTACTGCTGTGGTACTTGAGCATCATTGTCATAAACTTAATGTGTCTGTCCAATCCTTTTCTCTTTTTATCTCTTTCTCTATAATCACCATATACTACTGATCTCTGTTAGTGTTTTTGTTCAAATAAATAAACATATATTATATAGTGTGTATTATACGTTCTCATGATTTCTTCACCATACTGCATGATTCCACTCATACGAGGTACTTAGAGTAGTTAAGTTTATAGAAACACAAAGTAGAAGAGTGGTTCCCAGCTGCAGGAAGGTAGGTGAGGTGTTTAATGGGTACAGAGCTGTAGTTTTGCAGAATGAAAAACACTCCCTATAAATGTGGAGGATGCTCGTAAAACAGCGTGAATGTGCTTAATTCCTTTGACCTGCACACTTAAAAATTGTTAAAATGAAAAAACAAATTGTTGGCTGGGCACAGTGGCTCACGCCTGTAATCCCAGCACTTTGGGAGGAGGAGGTGGGTGGATCACCTGAGGTCAGGAGTTCAAGACCAGCCTGGCCAACATGGTGATGCCCCGTCTCTGCTAAAAATACAAAAAATAGCCAAGCGTGGTGGTGCATGCCTATAATCCCAGCTACTCAGGAGACCGAGGCAGGAGAATTGCTTGAACCCAGGAGGTGGAGGTTGCAGTGAACCAAGATTGCACCACTGCACACCAGCCTGAGCAACAGAGAGAGACTCCATCTCGGAAAAAAAAAAAAAAAAAAAAGGATAGACCATATACATCTGCAATAGCATGAATGAATATCACATTATACTGTTCCATAAAAGTAAGTAGATGTAAAAGTATATATACTATATACTTTGATTTATACAAAATCCAATAAGCCGACAAAACTGGAGTCCTGGCTTTCAGTAATACTGGAGTAGCTTGTTCAATTAATGTAGATTATAATGATGACACCCAAATAATATATATTGTTATAGAAACACATCTACATAATACAAATATGACCCATGTGTGAGTAAGAGCTCAATGAGAATTTCAGCTGTGCCCACTATAGGGGAGATAGGTATTGGCGTTTGAATCCAGCACGATTGACACCTTTTGTAAACAATAACACCGCTCTTGAAAAGTACACAACAGAATTGAGCGTCTCTATAATGATTCTTTACAGTTTTAGTACCCAACTTTGAAATTCATGAGACGTGTGAAGAAATACGAAAACGTAACCCATACACAATTTAAAAGGCAGGCAGTAAAAGTGATCCTAAGACATTCAACGTGTTCTAATTCAGAATGTTTAAAGGCAGCTATCATAAATCTGTTCATGGGGGTAAAGGAAAATATTCTAACAATGAATAAGGAGATGTGGAACCTCAGCAAAGACATGGAAATTATGAAACAATAGGAAGATAAGGAAATTTAAAAAATACTTTTGAGCTTATTCAAAGGTTAGAAGCAGAAGACAGAGCAATAGAAATCGTCCATTCAGAATAAAAGAGTGAAAAAGCTTGAAGAAAACGAAGAGTCTTAGAGACCTGTGGAGTGATTGGGTCCAAGTTGGAGAGGGGACAGAAAAATTAAATGAGGTGCAAAGTAAATCACCAACTAATAGCTGAAAACTTCCAAAAACTGGTCAAACCCCCCCCCCCAATTTTTATACCCAACATGTCAACACACCCCTCCAAAAAAGAAAAAAATTCCATACCAAGGCCATATTGTGATTTAGGAGACTGGCAGGGCAGAGCTTTCTATTGACTTGTTGTTATTTCTAATTTTAACTACTTAGAAGAATGAAAAATAGATTCTCCTTAGAGTTTTTTTTTTTTTTTTTCTTGGAGAAAGTCCGAGTTAGGCACAGATGACTGACAGTTATTAAAGGCCAATGACTTTCCAGCCTTCTCTTAAATTTCCAGTGTCTTACATTGTAAATTATTTAAATTTGTTTCTTTCTCAAATCCTGCAGTAATATTGATACTCCAGAAAGATGGCCCACGGAGATTCTGCTCTTGTGCATCCGTCCTTCACAGAGCTGAGGCTGTGCCTCCTCTAGTTTCATAAAGGTAGATGTAAAAGCGTGTAGTCGTGGGGTACTTCGCGTTAATCTGGAAAATTAAATGTTAAAATGGATTCAGGCCGGGCCCTGTGGCTCACACCTGTAATCCCAGCACTTTGAGAGACCAAGACGGGCGGATCACTTGAGGTCAGGAGTTCGAAACCAGACTGGTCAACATGGTGAAACCCCGTCTGCACTAAAAATACAAAACTTAGCCACGCGTGGCAGCGGGTGCCTGTAATTTCAGCTACTGGGAAGGCTGAGGCAGAACAACTGCTTGAACCCCGGGAGGCGGAGGTTGCTGTGAGCCCAGATCGGGTCACTGCACTCCAACCTGGGCTACAGAGTGAGACTCTGTCTCAAAAAAAGAAAAAAGAAAAATGGAGTCAAAGAATTATCACTGTTAAGTTCCGCCAGCAACTTGTTAAACGTGGTTCCAAAGGGATATTTAAAAAGGGAAATTAAGTGTTTCCAAGAAAGCCCTATTCACAGCAGAAACGCAGACACTGTTCATGACCTCACCACACAAACTTCCCTCATGTGTCGGGAGGGACCAAGGGGCTCTCTGGTTCTGCACCTGCGTTAATTACCACCGGGAGGTCCACACTAGGACCCCAAGGTCTGGGACCAGCTTGGGTCGGGGGCAGAGAAGTGGTAGATGTGGCTCCCAAAGTGTCTTAGGGGCTCCCTTCCCTGTGGCTGTTTCCTGACTGGATGCAGCAGGGTCAGGCCTTTCACTGTGACGTTTTCTACTTTTTATTAGAGTGGCAGGAGCGTCCCTGTGAGAGGCCTATCACCAACTAATAGCTGAAAACTTCCAAAAATTGGTCAACCCCCCCCCCAATTTTTATACCCAACATGTCAACACGCCCTTCCAAAAAAAAAAAAAAATTCCATACCAAGGCCATATTGTGATTTAGGAGGCTGGCAGGGCAGAGCTTTCTATTGACTTGTTGTGATTTCTAATTTTAACTACTTAGAAGAATGAAAAATAGATTCTCCTTAGAGTTTTTTTTTTTTTTCTTGGAGAAAGTCCGAGTTAGGCACAGATGACTGACAGTTATTAAAGACCAATGACTTTCCAGCCTTCCGGCAAATTTAAGGTGTGGGCCATGCAGCCAGGCCCGGGTCCAAGGGGCTGGGGTGCAGAGGAGGATTTGTGACAGCCTAGAGGATAGAGGAAATGGTGGGTTTGAAAAGGCTAGTGCCAGGTTATCAGCGACCGCGTATATCCATTTCTGGCAGTCAACTGATAGTTTCAGACACTTAGGAGGGAGCTTCCCGCGTGGGATGCCAAGAAGTCGGAGAACTGTCAGACACCTGACCATTAGCCTCAGTCCTACGCAGGGACTACACTGCGCATGTTCGAAGGGGCGTGTCAGGGGTGGGGCGAGGAGGAGGGGCGGTGCCGAGGGGAGAGGCAGCCCCGAGGGAAGGAGCAGGGCAAGAAGAAGGGCAGGGGGCGAGGAGAAGGGGCGGGGACGAGGGAAGGGGTGGGGCGAGTACCGCTCCAGGAAGAGGAGCGTTACTATGGCAACCCTGACAGGTTTGTGAGCAGCTCCTGGTCCCCTGCTGCTCCGTGAGAAATCAAACTTCTGGCAATGACAAAGCATGAAGACAGCATTTTAGGGAGAGGTAGTGACATAATTAAACGGTAAGACCAGCCGCCCTGGTCCTGCTATCGCCCGGCAGGCAGAAAAGGTTTGGGAACAGTCAGGCTCCCGTTATCATGGCAGAACTGCTCTGGACTCGGGGAGGTGTGGATTCGAGGGCGGGAGCTACGCCTGGCATACTGGGAGTTGTCATCTTTGATTAGCTTCCAGTTTTTTAATTGCAGGGCGACCGGATTACAATCCCAGCCAGCATGAATGGGGGTGGTGCGCAGTCCTGAAGGGGGAAGCCGGGCTGTGCCGGCCTCGCTGTGCATTCTGGGAGCTGTAGTCTCCTTAAAGCTCCCGCCCGTTGTTTCAAGCGCTTCGGGACTACAATCCCAGCATGCCCCGGGCTCGGGGACGGGGCGCAATTCTCGTCGGGTGAGCGGTGCAGCGCGCGCCCGGCCAGGCTGACTGGAAACGGTAGTTCTTAACGGTTCCCCGCTCGTTGGTGGCAAGGCGGCTGGACTAGAATCCCAGCAGACGACATGCGAGGAGGCGGGCAACCTAGGAGTGTTGGGCAGAGCAGTGTGGACCTCGCCGCTTCCACGGCGATGCCGGCTACTGATCGCGGGCACCTCCTTGCCATGGGAAGTGAGTCCGGAGAGAGACAGGAGGGGCAGGTCCAGGCTGGGCAGTGAGGAAGGCGTGACGCCGCGAAGTGCATCTGCCCTTGTCCAACTCGGACGGGTGTGGTCCTCACCCCACTTCCCGCTGCTCTGCTGGGTTCCCTCTCCCACCTGCACCTGGGGTCTTTCCTGGGCGTTGCGCCTCCTGCAGCCCAGGGAGCCGGTGCTTTCCTAAGCTGCTGTGGGAACCGGCCTGAGGTCTGGGCGCTGTCCATTGTGCCACTACCCTCTTTCCTCTCCAGGCAGAGCGCAATGCAGCCGCTAAGGGGAGAAATATGCTGCCTGGCCCACCAGTGCACAAGTTCAGGGTTTTGCAGGGGGTGACATGGACTGTGGCTTCGTGAAAATGTCACCCTCACCAGCGCCTTTTTCGCGGATGTGGATGTTGAGGCGCCAGGGAGTGTCATTATTGGTTTACCCAGGAGATGCTAAGAGCAGAGGAGAAAATCTCACTTCCCAGGCGTGTCTTTGGTGCGCCATTTTCCACCAACCCATTTGGTGGAAAGTTCCCCAAATAGCTACCTAAAGATGAAGATGGTTTAGGCATTTTACACGTGACATCATTGGCCTCTTCTCAACTGAGGCCTGACTGGGCAGTGTCTCAAAGACACAGATGGCAACCTGATCCTCAGGAACAGGTGGTGCTCCAGCTTTGTGGGAGTGACTTTCAAGCTGTGGAAGAGCACTTGGGGCGTCTTTGAAACTCCTCAGGCTTCACAATTTTGCTTTGAATGGAATGTTCATCACCCCAGGCATTCACGGAGGTACCTTTACTCTCTCGGGCTGGTCTGTTTAATTTTTCTGTCTAGACAATGGAAACTTCTGGGAGCACTTCTAGTTTCGTGTAGCTTCCTAATCATTGATGTCCCTTAATTCCATATGTCCTCAGGGACAGTTCCTTTGATTCTGGAATGAAGCCAGCTTTTATGCTTTTATGTTTAATCCATAAAAACCAAGGTGTTAATCTACATGAAAATAAGACCTTGTTCATAGCACACATTACAACAGGCTTCATTTGTGATTCCTGAATGTGGGTTACAATTTTAAAAAACCCTTAAAACCCTGGTCATGGATATTAGACACTAATTGTACTTTGTAAAGAATTTTCTCTTTCAGGATCAATTACACTTGGGCTCATCAACACCTTTGTAAATAAGGGAACAAGAACCATGCAGCATCTATGGATGTGATGAGATGAAGTATGGGGAGACCACAGTACAACATTCTCTTCCCTTGTTTTCAGTAGAGTTTGTGGGGTCAAGTACCTGCGTTCCTCCACCATCCCTCAATATTCTCATTTTACTACTGACTATTCCCCCTTTAGGTGGGAGTTTCTAAATACATTTGTCCGCAAGTGTAGTCAGGCTGTTGTAATGTGAGGGCATCCATCATCCGTCACCTTAAAGATGAATGGAGAGGATTTTGTGATTTGTGTTCCGAAGGCACTGCTGTTGGGTGTGTGGCTGCAAAAACAGGTGATCTCAGCTGTCCCCAGCAGCTGCCTCACAAGATTGGTCCTGATGCAGCCACAGCTGCTGTTCACAGAGCCAGGAGCTCCTTGCAGTTTGGTGTATTCTGCTGAGATTTGTGGCTCCGGCCCTTCTCTGCTCACCTCATTCCTGGTAGTATCTGCTCAGCTGCCTGGTTTGTTCCAGTGTTTCCTGGGAGCCTGTTGTGTAACTGCTTTTCAGAGGGTCTTTAGGAATTCCACCCTCACTTCACCAGTCACTCTACACTGGCCATGCACTTAGCTTCTTGTGGCCCTGTGTGTGTCCTCTTCAGTGGAGCTGTGAGAGTTCTAGTTAGGGATGGACCTCATGATCATGCACCTCAGGCTGCTTCGAAAGCTGATCATCTTATTCCTTTTGTGTATTTTGAAGTCTGATGCTTTTTTTTTTTTTTATAAATAATGTGAACCCTTGCAGTAATAGTAACAGTCACTTTTAAATGTCTTTGTGAATTTAACTCTGGCAACAGTTTGATGAAGTTGACATGCGGTTCCCATTTTATAGGTGAGGAAACTGACACTTGGAGAGGTAGAGTAGCTTTATTTACTTCATACAAGCTTTTGATGAATTTCAAGTCTAAAGCTCGAAGTCTTCCTCTAAGGTATGACTGTGGCGTATTCTTTGTGTTTCTCTGCCAGTGTCCTGAAGGGGTCCACATCCCATTTGGACTCCATTTTTTTCTTAATGACAGAAAACTTGCAGAAACAGGCCTTTGGTTGGGGAGTGTACTTGCTGGCACTTGGCTTTCCCTGTCCTCTGTCTTCCCCTTGGCAGGGCTTAGGTGATTTGAGGGAGCTGGAGCAGTGGTAGATCCTGACCACAACTCACCTGGAACACTTGTTGTTATGTAAAGATAACACCCACTCACTTTTTGAAGTGTGATTTTTTTTGTTCTAATTATTCCTCTGGACTTTCTCTTCCAGGTTTGTGCTGTGCACTAACATGTAATTCAAATACTGATTAAAACAAAACTGGTGCCCTCCTACCAAGTGGTAACAATGCGTATTTTTTTCTTTCTCTAATTATAAAAGAAATGCATGCTGTTTTAATAATCGTGGATCATAGAGATCTTTATGTAGCGGAAGTTTCACATGTCTTCCTCTTCGTTCCAAACTCACTCCCTTGTTAGAAGGAATTATTATAGCTTGGTGTTTATTTTTTTGGATGTTTTCTATAAATTTATAAATACACATAAATTTGGCCAGGTGCGGTGGCTCGTGTGTGTAATCCCAACACTTTGGTAGGCCGAGTGGGGAGGATCCCTTGAGCTCAGGAGGTTGAAGCTGCAGTGAGCAGCTTCATGCCATTGCACTCCTGTCTGGGCAACAGAGTGAGACCCTGCCTCCAAAAAAAAAAAAAAAAAAAGAAGAAAATTTAAAAAAAAAGAAGCTAAATACATGTACAGTTTCTGAACACAAATTGTATCATACTTTTTTATTTTGCTATTTCACAAGCAATATATCATTTACGTTATTCCATATCAATGCACGAGATTCTATTTTTAATGTCTTAAATTTATTCCAAAGAATGGGTATACAAGATTTGTTTCACTGTTTATTCTTTGATAGAAACTTAGATTATTTCTAATTCCATCATTATTTAAAAATGCAGCAATAAGATGCTCGTACATAATTTACTACACTGACAGCTAACCGTTCAGTTTATCTTGCCTTCTTTTAGTCAGAGAATATGTCATGAGTTTATTTTATGAGTTGATTCATAAGGAAATTAATGTTATGACTGGATAAAGTCAATTGTGAAGAAACTGCACTTCGAGGTTGTCTATCTCTGTATTCTGATGGAAAAGCGTGGAATTTAGAAGCATTGCTCACTCCTTCAGTTTCTAACAAGTCAATATTCTCATAGCAATTTAAATTTAAATGTTTGAATTGCTTCTCCTTCCCTGGTTCAGAATAAGTATGTTGTTTTTGTGTTTGTGAAACTTCCGACTCCGGGTATTTCAGCTGGGCTTTAGAGAGGGCAACTCCCATATTGCTGTTGTATCTATTTCTCTTCAGCATCCTGCTGCGTGTGATAAAGATCATAGAATTAGACCAGGTCCTGTATGTATTTTGGGATGAAAAATTCAAAGTAATCAACTCAAGAAGGGACTCTACAACGTTGATTCTTAACAAAAGATTTCCTTTGATTTTCCCCAATCTTTATGATTCCTAGAAGAAATTCACCCAGGGGTGAAGCATGTGGTTCTGTTGAATAATGTTTTGTTGGGGATTTCCACATCGAGTTTCATGAGGCATACTGTTTTACAGGGTGTTTTTTGTGGGTTTTTGTTTTTTTTTTTTTTTTTTTGGTACTGTGTTTCTCTGATTCTATTGGACAGTAATACTAGCTTCCTAAAATATATTGGGAAATATTTCTTCCTCTGCTACTTTTGGACAATATTATACTCATAATGACAAGTTTTCTTGTGAAAATGCTCTGAAAAAAATGTAGGGTAGGCCAGGCACGGTGGCTCACACCTGTAATTCCAGCACTTTGGGAGGCCGAGGCAGGTGGATCACGAGGTCAGGAGTTTGTGACCAGCCTGATTGACATAGTGAAACCTTGTCTCTACTAGAAATACAAAAATTAGCTAGGCATGGTGGTGTGTGCCTGTAATCCTGCTACTAAGGAGGCTGAGGCAGGAGAATCACTTGAACCCAGGCGGCGGAAGTTGCAGTGAGCCGAGATCGTGACACTGCACTATAGCCTGGGTAAGTGTCGGGTGCCTTTTCTCTTTTGTAGTGGGTAATATTATTTATCTTGATTGGTATATACCCATATACCTGCCAATGGTTTAATGAGCCCCCATCTTCTACTCTCCAATCTTACCCCTATTTCAGCCACTCCTCCCTACTTTCTGGTACTCAGTCCTGTGTTTTTCTCTCCTCACATTCTTAACTTTGTCTCTTTAACGTGGTGACTTTCATGCGCTGCCTATATCCTTCTGCCCTGCACTGCGGGAGGCACTGCAGGCTCTAAGCTGGGGCAGCAATGTGGTCCCCTCAGTTTCAGCCTCTAGACCACTGTCCTGTGCTCCTTGCAGATGCTTCTAGTGTCTGGAAACATCTGGTTCATGTGGTTGGTCTGGCTTCCTGTGTGTTTGGTGCCAGAGGGAGTCTGTTTCTTGCTCTTCCACCATACAGAGAAGGCAAAGCTCTGAATGTATTTTGAAATCAATTGGTTATTTCTTTTGGACTGAAATACATTGTCTATTACTGTATGATGACACAAATATTGTAGCTTAGTTTGTGGTAGTTAGAATTTACCTTTATTTATTGTTTTACAGGCCATGCCACCATGCTCAGCTAATTTTTTATTTTTGTCAGAGACATGGTCTCACTCTGTGACCCAGGCTAGTTCCAATTCCTAGGTTCACAAAATTCTCCCACCTTGGCCTCCCAAAGCACTGGAATTACAGGCATGAGCCACTGTGCTTGGCCAATAGCTAAAATTTTAGATTATTATGTACAATACTGTGATATGCCATATTTAACTTATTCAGAGACAAGGCTTTAATAAAAAATTACTTCATGTTAGAATATTTTTCTTCAATTTTTTCAAATTAGTTTTCTTTTTTTTCCCCTAATCTTTTTGTTCTAGCCTCAATCACCTTTACCCTGAGTTTCTGTGTTTCCGTCCTGGGCAGCAGAGACAACTCCATGGCTGATGGGCTTGTGGCTCTGTGTACTTGGAGCTCTTTCCAAGTAAGACTTTGTGACCAGGAGACCTCTTTTCAGGACAGATCACCTGCATTGCATGTAAAACAAAGAGCCCTTCTAGGCCAGGAGTACTTAGCCAAAATCTTTTTGCTTTCGCATTTTATTTTTGTTTGTTAGGTTTTTTTGTTTTTTTTTTTTAAGACAGTGTCTCTGTTGCCCAGGCGGAGTGCAGTGGGACGATCCCAGCTCACTGCAACCTCTGCCTCCCAGGTTCAAATGACTCTCTTGCCTCAGCCTCTCAAGTAGCTGGGTTTACAGGCTCATACCATGGTTTCCTGCTAAGTTTTGTATTTTTAGTAGAGATGGGGTTTCACCATATTGGCCAGGCTGGTCTCGAACTCCTAACCTCAGGTGACCCAACTGCCTTGGCCTCCCAAATTGCTGGGAATAAAGGTGTGAGCCACCGCAGCTGGTGAGTTTTTGAGTCTTTATCCATCTTTGGACACAATAAACATCCAAACACACAGATGTTCCCCAGCATGTCTATGATTTTAGAGACTGTACATTTCTTTTTCCGGTGATCCTGGTTCTTGACTTTCTCGTTTAAGGTTTTGTCATCTCCTGGCAGCAGACACAAGGTCTCCTTAAGCCCTGTCAGTGTAGAGGGAGGGTCTTTGAAAAGCACCAAGTTTACACTGTGAGTGTCTCAAGATGCATCCACATTTCTCTGTCTCTTCCAGGCCAGTTCTTGGAGATACTAGGAAGCCAAGAGTTCCCTCCAAGAATGGAGATTCCTTGGAAGTGAGGTTCACCTTGAGTCAAGAAAGATGAATTACACGTGGTCAAAGGTCATTCAGGGTCTCAAGAACAGCCAGAAAGAAGAGCTGGGGCTGACAGGATTGTGGGGGTCCTCTCTCCCACCTGAAAAGCTACTGCTGCCTGCCGACCCTCTCAAGAGGAGACCTCTCTGGGCTCCAGCACCTAAAACAGACAAAACTGGGAGGATACTTCTCTCTTCTGTGTCACATATGTCCTGGAGAAAACCCGTGTATCTGAATGACCAAAGGAAAACTATGAGAAAAAAATGCAAAATCTGTGCCTGGCCATTCAGTGTCTGGCTGGAGCTGTGTGGTGCACATGCATTCCAAGAAGATTGGAGAGTGCCAAGCCTGCAGGAAATGTCCCTCAGACCTGCCTCTCACACCTGGAGTATGACTGCCAGTCCAGGTTCTGATGCAGAACTGTCTTTAAAAGGTGACTGCGGATATGGAGAGAGGGATTTCTAACCCTGATAGAACATGATCAGCTGTTTCGCTGGGGAAAGCCACATCCACCAGTGACATGCTGCTCAAACTGGCCCAGGACACACTCTACTACCTAAGGAATAAGCCCCACATTTGCTGTTTGTGGGTGAAAGGAGAGGGTGAGAGGGGAGAGGAGTGTCCGCACAGACATGAGAAGCCTGCAGATCCAGATGACCCCCTTGCTGATCAGAATATGAAAGATCGCTTTGTGAAAACAATGACCCCATAGCAGACAGATAAGCTTCTAGAGCAGGCTTCAACCATGCATCATCCAGACCCACTGGTGGAGAAGTCTGCCCCCACTCTATGTTGGTGGTCTGGGGGATATTATTACTGAGACAGATTTAAGAAATAATCTCTACCTGTTGGCGAGAACTGGATGGTCACTGTTGTGCAGAGACAGCAGTGTGCTCTCATCAGCTTTCCACAGGGCAGACTGTGGAAATGGCCACTGAGAATTCCTTTTATAAATTCATTGTCCATGGCTTCAGACTCACCATCGAATGGAAGAAGAGTCCAAACTCTCAAAGAAAAGGAAAAAGAGAAGGATGGAACTGCAGACTCTGGGATCCTGCCAGAGCCTATTTCAGTACTGCAAGGAGCTCCTTCTCCCCCTGCAGCTCTAGTCCCCACGTTGGAGCCTCCTTCCAAGGAGTGAGACTACCTTTCTGACTTTTTCTGACCATGGAAAACTTTTCTGACTTTTTCTGTCCTTGGCACCTGCTGAGGACAGCAGACCCAGGGACCCAGTCTCCTGGGCCCATTCTTGCCCAGCTTCTTCTTGATCATGTGACTTGAAGGCATTCTTGTGCAGTGGAAGCGGGGCCCCAGGACCATGTGATAGATCGATGTTCTCTGGCTTCTGCCCCACTGATGGTCAGATGGTGGCCACTCAGGGTGTGAGAGCCCAGCCATCGCTGCTTCCTTGAGTTGAAGAGGTTGGAGGCGGGTCCACCTGCTCCTATCCCACCCTTGGCAATGTGGATGATTGCTCCTTGAGCCTGGTAACGTCTCTGCCTTGGCCCTGCCAGGCATGCCCTGACTTGGGGAGCCCTGCGTACCCACACACTACTTTAAGGGGCTTGCCCTTCCTTGGGCCAAATTCTAATTTTGGCCAGTGCCCCAGGAAGCTCAGTCCCCTGTTTTGTTATCTTGGCTATTTCTGGGGCACCCATAGTTCTCCTGGGTCCCTTTTCTCCCAGGGCTTGGGCTGGGCAGGGCATCTGTAGGTCTGGGATGTTTGCCCTGTGAGTGAGGCTCTGTCATACAAGTGGGCAGACATGGGGACATGTGATAGGCGCTGGCTGGCTAGGGCTCTGCAGATGCCACAATCCTTCTGCCCTCCAGCAGCTTCTGAGTCCAGCTTCCCCATTGATACTGACTTCACCCAGCTAAGGAGCTGTCTGGGGTTGTCTGGGTGCTGTCTTGGCTCCTTTAAGGCTGTGCTGCTCGGTGGCCCCTGAGAAAGGTCAGGTCCAGGTGCCACCATGCAAGGGGAGTATCTATGGCCCTACTGCTGGGGTTTCGGTGGGCTGGACAAGGCCTGGTTGTGGGGGCCCTGATGGGGTTCAGGGCCAGGGCCTGTCCTATGGTCCTGGGGGTGTCCAGGGAAGATGAAAGAACAAGGGTTTGACATGCCTGCTCAAAGCTGCACTGTGGACACCATGAGCCCTGGATGTCCAGGTACATGGGGAGTTTGGGAGAGAATTTCAACACAGAACTCACCAAAAATCCCATGGTCTATCCTGAGATAGGAACAGACTTGCCACATCTTGAGCCGCTACGCCACCAGAGAGTGACCTGCTGTCCTGGGCTCTACGGAATTCTCATGCTGCTGGGCCTTGGCCTCAGGTCAGCTTCTGGGCTTCTGGAGCTGGGCTGGTGGGCCAGGGAGGGCCAGCCTGTCCCCCTTGGGAAGGGTCTCCATGCTAAGGGATACCCTCAGAGAACTGGGTGCCAGAGACACTCACTCCAGGACCAGGGCCTTCCTAGCTGAATGGAAAGCAAACGTGGTCCACTTCTCCCCCAAGCCCATCTGGCCCTTGTTTGGGTTTTTGGAGTTTTGGGGTCTCTAGTAACCCACCTGGTCTGACACTGAAGAAACACTACAGGCTGCCGATCCCACAGTGAGGGGTGTGTGCTGCCTGGGGTATGGGAACTCATGAGTGGGGACCCCTGTTTCTCTCTGGCCCTGTTGGTGCTCGCAGCTGTGGGTGTGGGCTGGCACAGATGAGACTGAACCCTCCAGGGCCCTCTAGGATTCTTCTAGGGCAGGAGGGGAAGGGTGTGGTAGGGGCTTGGAGGGGTCTTGCCCTCATCCCCTGCCCTGTTACTGAGGTGAGTCCAACACCTGCCCTGGGGCCCAACTGGCCTGTTTTTAGAAGCTTCTTAGAGAAAGAAGAGGAGGAGGAGAAGGAAGGCCTGGGGAGCAGGGATGGAGGGTCCTGGGCACTCCCCACTGTTTACTGTCTTAGATGGTGACTCAGGAGAAGACCTGGTGCTAGAGACCACCTGGGGGACATGTCACAGTGCATCCTTCTGAGCTCAGCCATGGAGGCCCTCAAGTGCCTGAGAACCACATCATCATCCAGAGCCCAGGTCTGGGACAGTGTGTCTTGGGAGAGCTCCCACAGGACAAATAGGAGAGCTTCAGGAGAGGGTCTAGGTTTGGGGCTGGGCGTCAGGCCAGGAGGGATCTCCTGGGAGGGGTCTGTGCCTTCACCCTGTTTCTGCCCTGGGCACCTCGCACTGGGCAGTGCTGGGTCATTTCTGGACATCCCTGGGGTCCAGTTCTGCATAGGAGGCAATGGATACAGGAAGGTCCAGGCAGGGAAGTGTCTGCCACACTCCTGCCTTTTATCTGAGTTGTGTCAGGGGTGGGTTCAGTTTCCAGGAGGATTCATGGTTTCCTCTCCAACCCACCAGAGTTGAATTGGTTTGGCCCTCCCTCAGGGCTAAAGCAGAGGGTCCTGTGGGCAGTGTGGGCACTGCCCTTGGGCCAGGTTTGATGTGCTTGTGTGCTCCCCCAGCACCCTCGGGCACATGGGGACAGGGTTCTGTGCACTTTCAATGCCACATATGCCCTGGCTGTGAGCATGTGCTTGCCCTACAGAAGGCAGATGTACTAGAGCCTCAGGATGAGCTTCTGATGAGCTTGAAGTAGGAATTTATGAGGACAGCAGGCATGGGAGGACCTGGTCCTTCAAAGTGGAAGGCTGGTGGCTTGAGCAGGGCCTACTAAGTCCTCAGTCTGTGGTGCTGGGCTCCCCCTGTGCATGGGATGAGACCTCCCACAGGAGGCTGGATCAGATAAGGTCTTGCAGCTTCTTATAGGGGTGGCCTCATCTCCATCAAATGTGGTCCCTGAAAGAGGGGGCTCCCCAAGTACTCTTCCAAGATGAGTCTTGGCCCAGTCTGCCCAGGATGCTGGCCCTGAGTCCCAGCCCCAGTCATGTGATGCCCCCTCTCAGGCAGGACATGGACATTGTGTACCCTGCAGGGACCTGCCTCTGCCTCCTGCACAGAGGAAGGGAGCTGGGTCCTTCTGGAGGAGCCAGACCCTTCAGCTGGGGAAGCCAGGCCCTGTAGGGCAGCAGGGTCCCTGGCCTGGGGTCTCCTGTGCACACTGATCCCATCAATCAAGCACTGTAGGAGCCATTTTAAGGTGGCAATCTGGGTACACAACATTTGCTTGTCTGCACAGAAGGAGCAGAGGTGTTCAGAGCCCCCTGGACTGCCCCGAAAACCTCACTATTCCAGGCCCCTCTGCAGACCCTTCCCAAGGCCAGATCTCCAGGCAGTAGGCTGGGCTGTCACCCTCTTCTCTGATGCCCTACCCCTGTCCTGAGACCTCCCCTTGCCCCTCAGATGCCCCATCCCTCTGGATTACCCACCTGCCCTGGGACCCTCCATGCCCCACACGCCTTACTTGATGCTGCAGCACTCTGTGAACGTGATGTGGCTTGTGAAGATGTGGCTCACATCTAGGTCATTCTGGTGCACGTTCACTGAGGACATCTTGGCCTGCTTCATTTTCTATAGAGCAGGGCCAGGCCTCAGAACAGACGCAAGACTCACTGTCAAAACTGCTGTCATGAAGTAGTGGTTCTGGAAGGAAAGGAGGCTTTTTCTGCAGAAACTTTTCATTTCCAAAGTCAGGCAAAGTCAGCAGCGCGCAGCTCACCTGTGTTGCCCACACCACTGTCTGCCCAGGATATGTGACTGACCCCTTCCGCCCCCTTGGGGTTGACTTTCCCTCCATCTGGGTAACTGGGCTTCTGACATGGTCTGGCGTATGCATCCTGCTCTGGCTGGGACTGGAAGGACCAGAGCTGGTGTTTCCCTGGGTTCTTGGCCTTCGCCTTCTTGACATTCAGTAGGGGTGACCATCCTGGGCCCCAGACCTCTGTGAGGATTCCTTTGTAGACCCAATGAGACATCTGTGGACAGAAGAATGCTCTGGTGAGACAGTCCTCAGGGTGACCCCAAGGGGGATCTGAACCTAAGGATTCTGGAAGTTTCCAGCCTTTGTCTCCATGGTTCCTTAGGAGAGGTTCAGTCTGCCTAGGACTGGGCCTCCCTTCCCATGAATAAAGAGTGAGCAAGAGCTCAGGTTGTGAACTCTGAT
>NW_022680732.1:0-81745 GCF_009764315.1 Trachypithecus francoisi | reverse complement strand
CTGTGGAACATACTGCATATGACAAATTAGAATTAAATTAGAAATCAGTGGCAGAAAGACCCTTGAAAATCCCCAAATATCTGACATCTAGTACACTTTTAAGTAACCCATAAGTCGAAGGAGAAATCTAAAGGGAAATTAGAAAGCAATTCAAAGTGAATGAAAACAGAAAACAACATAGAATATATGGTGGGCTGTCACTAAAACAGTGCCTAGAGGAAAATTTATGTCATGAAATATTATATTAGAAAAGAAGAGAGGTCTCAAATCAGTGACTTCAGTTTTCACTTAAAGATGGAAAAAGAAAAGCAAATTAAATCCAAAGTAAGCAGAAAAATGGAATAATAAAGATCAAAGTGGGAATCAATGAAAGAAAATAGGTTAGAGGAAAATCAATGAATCCCAAAGCTTGTTCTTTGGGAAAATCAATAACATTGATAAATTTTCAGACAGATTGGGGAAAAAAGAGAGAGAAAATTACCAGTAGAAGGTACGAGAGAGGTGACATCACTAAAGATTCTACAGGTATGAAGGGATAGTAAAATAACATCAGGAATACTTTTATGCCAATTACATTCAGCACCATGGATAAAATTGATGAATTCCTTGAAAGACACAAATTACTAAAGTTCACTCAAGAAGAAATAGATAACCTGAATAGCCCTGTATCTATCAAAGAAACTGAAATTTGTTTTTACACTTGATCTTAGGTAAAAGGCCTAGAAGTGATGAAAATTGTTGTTTTAAAACCTCCCTATAGGCTAGGCACAGCGGCTTATGCCTGTAATCCCAGAACCTTGGGAGGCTGATACGGGCAGATCACTTGAGGTCAGGAGTTCGAGACCAGCTTGGCCAACATGGTGAAACCCCATCTCTACTAAAAATACAAAAATTAGCTGGGTGTGGTGGCAGGCTCCTGTAACCCCAGCTACTTGGGAGGCTGAGGCAGGAAAATTGCTTGAACCTGTGATGGGGAGGTTTCAGTGAGCTGAGGTCACACCTCTGTACTCCAACCTGGGCTACAGAGTGAACTCTCCCTAAAAAAAAAAAAAAAAAAAAAGAGGCCAGGATCCATGGCTCACATCTGTAATCCCAGCACTTTGGGAGGCCAAAGCAGGTGGATCACGAGGTCAGGATGAGGAGATCGAGACCATACTGGCTGCTAACAGTGAAACCCCATCCCTACCAAAAATACAAAAATTAGCCAGGAGTGGTGGCATGCGCCTGTAATACTAGCTACTTGGGAGGCTGATGCAGGAGAATTGCTTGAACCTGGGAGGCAGAGACTGCAGTGAGCTGACATTGTGCCACAGCACTCCAGCCCAAGTGGCAAAATGAGACTCTGTATAAAAAAAAAAAAAAAAGAATAACAAAAAACCTCCCTATAAAGAAATTCAGGCCCAGATGGTGATAGTAGTGAATTTTACCCAATATTTAGGGAAGAAATAATAACAATACTTCACAAACTCTTCCAAAAAACTGAAGAGGAGGAAATACTTTCCAACTCATTCTATCAAGTCAGCGTTACCCTGATACCAAAATTATCCTTGTACCCTGGCCAGACGAGGATATTAGAAGAAAAGGAAACTACAGACCAATAATCCTCATGAACATAGGGCAAGAATTCTACGCAAAAGTTTAGCAAATGGAATCCTAAATATAATAGAAAGGTAATACATTATAATCAAGTGGTATTTATCCTAGGAATGCAGGGTTGATTTAAGAATAAAAAATAAATCAATGTAATTTACCACATAAATAAACTAAAAAATTACGTGATCACTGTAGTCAATACAGAAAAAGCATTTGGCAAAATCCAACATCCATTTTTGATAAAAACTGAGGAAAACTAGGAATAGAGGGAACTCCCTCAAGCTGATGAAGGGCAATTCCAAGAATCCTTCAGCTGGCATCACACCTGATTGTGGAAGACTGAATACTTTCCCCTTCACATCAGGAACACACTAGGGATGCCTGCCCTCACCACCTCTATCCAGCACTGTATTGGAGGCTCTAGACTGTGCAATCAGCCAAGAAACAGAAATAAAGGACGTTCAGATTGCAAAGAAAGACACAAATGGTCGTTATTCATGAGTGACCTCATTGTCTATGTAGGCTACTCAATAGAATCTACAAGAAGTTAATAAGTGGGTTTATCGAGGTTTCAGGATAAATTAACAAAAATCATTTAATGAGAGATTTTTAACTCAAAATTAAAATGTAATGTGTATGTTGTGGGTTGGATTTAGCCACCCCAAAATGTATACATATTGCAAAATATCATATTGTATACTATGAATAGATAAAATTTCTATTTGTGAAGTAAAAAATAAAATAAAGAAATTAAAATAAAAAAATCAGCAACATTTACAATAGCATGAAAAATGTAAAGTACTTAGGAACAAATCTGACAAAAATGTAAAAGACCTGTACACTGAAAACTACAAAATACTGCTATGATAAATTAAAGAAACCATAAATAAATGGGGAGATATATCTTGTTCATGAGTGAGAAGACTCAATATTGTTAAGATGTTATACTTTTAAAACACAGATTCAATATAGATTCACTACAATCCCAATCAAAATCCTAGCAGGCTGTTTATTTGTGTCTAAATCCATTTTATCAAAGACCTGGCACCCACAACAATCTGCCAATCCATTTGGGAAATAAGAGTTATCCCTGGTGTGCCTGAAAAGCACCATCAGTTCCCCAGGTCGCCAGAAACAAAAGTCTTAACTGGCTCTGAGTACTGGATATCAGATTACCCTGGTTTCAGCATAACGCACAGTCAAGTTCAGCTGAAAATGAAGCTGTCCACAACCACTGCTTTATGTTGGCTTTAGGGCCTGGAAACTATCATTTTACTTTCTATCTGTATGAATTTGACTATTCTAGGTATCCATGTAATTGGAATCTTGTAGTATTTGTCTTTTTGTGACTGGTTTATTTCACTGAACGCAATGTCCGGAAGATTCCTCCATGTTGTTGCATGTATCAACTTTCCTTCCTTTTAAAAGCTGAATAATACCCCATTGTATGGCTATACCACATTTTGCTTATCCGTTCATCTGTCAATGAACACTTAACATGGCTTCCATCTGTTAGTTATTCTGATTAATACTGCTATGAACATCTCTTTATGTGCTTGGTTCTATTGTTCTGGGTATATACCCGAAAGTGGCATTGCTAGATCTTATGTTAATTCTGTGTATAGTTTTCTGATGAGCTATCAAACTGTTTTCCACAGTGGTTGCACCATTTTACATTCCCACCAACAATCCATGGGGGTTTCAATTTCTCCACATCCTTGCCAATGCTTCTTATTTTCTGTTGTTTTATTTTTAGATAATAGTCATTCTAACATGTGTGAAGTGGTATCCTATCGTGGTTTAGGTTTAGATTTGCATTCCCTGATGACTAATTATGTCAAGGGTCTTTCCATGTGCTTTTTGTATATCTTCTTTGGAGAAATGTCTTCTCAAATCCTTTGCCCATCTTTAAATCAAGTTGTTTAAGTTATTATAGGGATCAAATAAAATAGTGTACTTAGTACCCTGACTGGATCATAATAAACACTCCACAAACTTAAAATATCAAGTTTTTTTGTTGTTGTCAGTGAGCTGAATGATTTTTTTAATTGAAGTATATCTGTACAGATAAGCCACAAATCCCAAGAAAACAGATTGATGAATTATCACAAAGTGAACACATCTGGGACACCAGCCCTTAGATCAAGAAATAAAATATTACCAGAGCTCCCATGCAAACACTAAGATTGGTTTTGGAGCTTCATGGAAATGAAATAGTGCAGCACACATTCATTTGTATCAGGCTTCTTTCACTCAACATTATGTTGGTGAGATTCACCAACTGTGTGTGGCAGTTATTAATCTATTTTCATTACCATAAAAATTCCATGGTATAATATATATTTGTCCATTCTTCTGTGATTAACACTGGGCTATTATGAGGAGTGCCTCTATCAGGATGCATTTCTTTTGGGTTTTCACATCGGAGTGGGATTTCAGGATCATAGGGGTGCTCACCTTTAGCAGTATTCCCTAAGAATTTTCCAAAGTAGTTGTGCTATTTCACATTTCCACCAGCAGTGTATAAATGTTTCAGATACTTCACATTCTCACCAACACTTGGTATTAAGTCTTCTTAATTTTAGCCATGCTGGCCAGTGTATTGGCTTCTCATTGTGGATCACATTTGTCTGATGGTTTATGAGGTTAGGCGTTTTTATATGCTTTCTGGCCATTTGGATGTTCACTTGTCTTTCCTTACTTCCTTTTTCTTTTTTCTTTTCTTTCTTTTTTTAAAAAATGAAGTTCCTATTCCTTCTCTTGTTCATTTTTCTGTTGGATTCTTTCTTTTATTTGTGGAAATTCTCCTTACACTCTGGATGTGAGTCCTTTGCCTGTTATAGTTGTGACAAATATATTTCCCATTTGTGACTTATCTTTTCCCTCTCTTATTGAATTTCTTAATTTTACTATCATCCAATGTATTGATTTTCTCGTTTTGGGGTAGTGTTTTTTTTCTATTGAAGAAATCTTTACCTGCCTTCTGAGGAGCTTTTAAAATCTACATATGCTTACTAAACCCCTGTAGCTGGAGTCAGGCCAAATGTTGGTCTTGCTAAAGACCAACCTGAAAATTGATATATATTTTATGCTAGAAAAAGAACTAGGCACTTTCATGATGTTATTGTCTATTTTGTAAGAAAGTAGCATCATCATTTTCCCAGGCCAGGAGATGATATGTGTGCAGGATAATGCCATAGCTCCCCAACATCGGGAGCTCTTCCTGCATTGGGGAGGTGGGCCTCATGCCACAATGGGGTCAGGTGGGTGCTAATTCCCAACTCCACAGGTGCAGGGCTTGGAAAACGGAGGAGAGCCAGGTCAGAGCTGTGGTCCTGCAATGGACTGAGGATATAGAAGAGTCTGTTTGTATTGCCATGGGGGTCCAGAGACTGTAGGAGGTGGGAGAGGAGCAGATAGAAGAGAGATCCTGTGTGAGGAAGAGCAGAGCATGAGGAGCGAGGCCCAAGAAAAGGGCAAGAAGGGAGGGACCTTTTGCTTAGCAGCTCAGTATTACAGGCATCTAGAGGTGAGGGCAGAGCAACTGGCTTGAAATGTACTATCCCTGGCGTTTGTTATTTTGATGCAAGGACTGGGAGAAAGCTCTGAACTGTACAGAACCTGCCCGGGAATGGCAGACACCATAAAGCTTGTGGATGGGCAGTCAGGGCTGTCCTGTGGGCAGGGGCTCCAGGGCATGTGAGCCACGCTGGAGCTGTGGATTGGGTCAGAGCTTCCAGGAGGGGCCCACACCAGCCTTTCTCTCTCACTCTGAATCAAGAATGTTGAGCATACAATGAAAAGCCCAACTTACAAAAAGAAAGCATTTGCCTGATTGAAGGGGTGGCCTGCCCCTCCACACCTGTGGGTGTTTCTCGTCAGGTGGGAGGGGAGACTGAGAAAAGAATAAGTCAGAGGCAAAGTACAGAAAAAGAAAATTGGGCCCAGGGGACCGGCACTCAGCATACGATGGACCCGCACTGGCACTGGTCTCTGAGTTTTTATTGATTACTATCTCTACCATCTCAAAGAGGGGGATATGGCAGGACTGGTGGGGAAGGGGTCAGCAAGAAAACATGTAAGCAAAGATCTCTGTGTCATAAATAAGTTTAAGGAAAGGTGCTGTTCTTTGATGTGCATGTAGGCCAGATTTGTGTTTGACTCTACACAAACATCTCGGTGCATTAAGGAGCAGTATTGCCACCAACATGTCTCACCTCTGGCCATAAGGCAGTTTTCTCCTATCTCAGTAAATAGAACATATGATCGGGTTTTACACTGAGACATGCCATTCCCAGGGACGAGCAGGAGACAGATGCCTTTGTCTTATCTCAACTGCAAAAAGGCCTTCCTGTTTTACTAATCCTCCTCAGCACAGACACTTTATGGGTGTCAGGCTGGGGGATGGTCAGGTCTTTCCCTTCCCATGAGGCCATATCTCAGGCTATCACATGGGGAGAAACCTTGGACAATATGCCTTGTTCTTGTCCAAGAAACAAGCCAAATGCCTTGGCTTTCCTAGGCAGAGGACCTTGCGGCCTTCCGCAGTGTATTATGTCCCTGGGTACTTGAGATTAGAGAATGGTGATGACTTTTAGCAAGCATACTGCCTTCAAGCACTTTTTTAACAAAGTACATCCTGCACAGCCCTAAATCCGTTAAACCTTGAGTCAACACAGCACATGTCTCTGCAAGCACAGAGTTGGGGCTAGGGTTGCAGATTAACAGCATCTCAAGGCAGAAGAATTTCTCTTAGTACAGAACAAAATAGAGTCTCTTATGTCTACTTCTGTCTACGTAGACACAGTCACAGTCTGATCTCTCTTTCTTTCTCCCACACCTGATGAGGTTAGAACTGGTATTATAAGTAGTTTGCCAATCTATATATTGTGATGGAAAGCAGATCAGTAGTTGCTTGGGGTGGAGCATGGCAGGAAGGGCAGGAGGAAGGGATCACAAAGGAGCACAAGAAAATCTATGGGGAATGGACATGCTCGCTGTCTTGATAACGGTGATGGTTTCACGGGTGCACAAGTCCTTCTATTATATGTCAATCACCCCTCATTGAGGCTGTTATGCATCCTCCCGACACACACGCATGCGCGCGCACACACACACAGTTGTAATGAAGTGGTTCAAGATACCCTTGAGTTGCACAAGTAAACGCTCTCCAAGCCGCCCATTTGGCTCTTCCAAGCATCCCAGTCACGAGGGAGAAAGACCAACATTTGGCCTGACTCCAGCTGCAGCATGGCTGCTGACACTGCTTCAGGTTCAAAGTTCCGGGACTCCATGAAGCCCCAACTTGAGGAGAGAGGCTGCCAGAGGTACAGAGAAGGAAAGACTACTAACCCCACATCTGTCTCACCCCCTGACTACTACACATAGGCAATCACTGGAGCTTCTGACTTGAACTTCAAAATCTGTGGGCCCAAGACAGGAGACATCCCTCCAAATCCCTCTCCCTGCATTCATGGGAAAAGTGGCAATTGAGAGTGGAGGAGAGGATTAAAATACTAAGGAAATGAAACACATCTGAGGGTCCTCAGTTCATTGCTGAGAACGGCTGTTGGAATGATAACCACGCACCTTAGAGAACAAGAATTGTGGGTGATTTTCCTTTCTCCAAACTGTATGTTTCTTTACTAGTTTCTTACTGTAGGAGGCTTTAAAGCTCTGTAGAATATCTTCAGTAATAAGCAACAAAACAAACAATAAAAAACAATGGTAACTGTCACAGCTAACAGATTGCTATTAGCAAAGATTTTCAGCAAGGTGTAAAAATCAACAGGCTGTATTTTTACCTAATGATCCCTGCAGTTTATGAAGAGGTGCCTCCAAGGTAGTGAAGACACTGACCTGCCATCATGGGATATTCCTGCCCTGGTCCAGGAGGCCTGAGCTGATCCCATCCACTTCAGCACCTTTGTGAAGTGATCGACTCTGGTGCTGATCACTTGTTCCCTCTGTTAATCGAAAGCTGTTGCCAGGCAGCTGACCAAGGATATTGCTGAGGACCAGACAGGAGCAAACAGGCTCCCACCCTGGGACCATTAGCACAGGGCTCTCACCATCTGAGCACCAGCTCCAGAGAAAAAGGAGAAAGAGTTGGTAATGTTACCGGGAGGTGTGGGGTCTTCAGTTCTTCTCTTCTTGGAGGAAAGAATTCAGCCAAGAAGTAAGTAGTGACAGTGAAGCAGCTGCAGAGTTCATTTAAAGAGACAGTACACTCTGAAAGCCAAGTCAGAGCAGGCTGCTTGGAAAAAGAGACAGCGCTGATCAGCTAGGGAAGCTCCCTTATGAGGGTCTTATATGATTATTCATGAAAGGAGTTGTGCCGGGCGCGGTGGCTCAAGCCTGTAATCCCAGCACTTTGGGAGGCCGAGACGGGCGGATCACGAGGTCAGGAGATCGAGACCATCCTGGCTAATACGGTGAAACCCCGTCTCTACTAAAAAATACAAAAAACTAGCCGGGCGACGAGGCGGGCGCCTGTAGTCCCAGCTACTCGGGAGGCTGAGACAGGAGAATGGCGTGAACCCGGGAGGCGGAGCTTGCAGTGAGCTGAGAGCCGGCCACTGCACTCCAGCCTGGGTGGCAGAGCAAGACTCCGTCTCAAAAAAAAAAAAAAAAAAAGAAAGAAAGGAGTTGTGAAGGGGTGTTACTAGCAAGCATGTTTTGGGTGGTCTCATGGGCGCACATGCTCTATGGTGATACATGCTAGTACACATATCACATGTCTTATTAATGTCTGAAATCGCCACCCAGTGGTGTTTTTTACCATTATAATGAGTAAATGTTACCTTTAGGGCAAGCCAATTTGAAGTGTGCATGCTCGCTATTAGGGAAAGTCCCTACTGAAGTTATCTCCTGTTAGGGTCAGATAAGTCCCTGTTAGGACCAGAGAAGCCGAACCTCAAGTCAACTTGTGGACTTGGGTGACTGAGGGTCTGAGGAGTGAATTGTTTACTTCACAGTAAAATCTAAAACATTTATGCAGTACATGAGTCGATGCATCTTCAACACAGGAGTGTCCAGCCTGGCAAACCAGGGGCCACCCTAGGGAAAGTTCCAATGACATTATAATCTTTAAACAGGAATGAGAAGAATAAGGCTTGTGGACATCTCTCTAAGGGCATTAGTTTCCAAATATTTGAGCAAGGCCTCCTTTGCAAATCTGGGTGATGGTTATCAAGACAGGGACAAGCACTATCCAGCAACAGGTGTATTTTATAAAAATTAGTTATGTAAACATGCTTGTAAAACTTAAAACACCACAGCAATGTATTTGAAAAGTAAACATCTCTCATTATTACACCCACTAGAGATAACTAGAGATGGCTAAACAAAAAGCTTGGTGCGTGTTTTGTGTACACTGACTGCTGGAACCTTCCAAGTCTATTTGGTTTCTGATTTGGATAGGGAGAGTCAAGCACTGAGCTTGACTCAAGAGGAAGAGCACTATCTAAATGAATGTAGCTCCAGTATGAATAACAAGAGTTTTTATAGAAAGGGACTCACCTAAAAAGTTATCTGATTTTATTCAATTATTGAACATGATAGTGAAAGTTTGGATAACAAAGGATAGCTGTAAAAACACACATGATGAGAATGCAAACTGCTTCTAATATTCATAAACCAGTAAGTATCTGAGACAGGTCTCAATCAATTTAGAAGTTTATTATGCCAAGGTTAAGGACAGTTGGAAGGAAAAAACACAAAATCATAGAAACAATCTGTAGTCTGTGCCTTTCTCCAAAGATGATGTTGAGGCTTCAATATTTAAAGGGGAAGAGAGTGCTGGAGGGGAAAGAGGAAGGGTGTGGTCACATTACTGAATCCACACATTGCAAGGGAAAAGGATAAGGCAGGGGAATAGTCAATTTTGTATTCATCTTATGCTCAGTAAGTCAGCACTTCACATAAGGTAAGATGAGGACAGAGCAGCTACCTGTGGGGATATTTAACCTTCTATCTGGAGCTGTGTGCTTAGGAGCAAAAGCAAAGTCAGCTTCTCTCTTGACTCAGCTTTCAGCTTAACTTTCTCCTTCTAGTAGAGTGAAATGGGGTCCCAAGTTTCTATTTTCCTTTCACACATTGGAAACAAGACTTGATTTCGCTTAGAAATGTGACATTTATTTATAGTTCTAAACAAAATCATGGCTAGTTTTCAATTGTCCATTTTCAGAGAATGAGAAAGCCCAAGAGCTCATGACTCCTTCCCATTTCCTTGGGTTATGGATAACAGGACCCTGGCCAAGTTCTGCAGAGCCTAGGGACAGTGGATGAGAGAATGCTGTTTCTGAGCATGATTTGCTTGCTGTCAGATCCCTGCTCCTAAACTTACTAGGGGGTGACTGGTCAACAAAAAGAGTCAAACTCTAAAACGTTTGAAGAGATTTATTCCGAGCCAAATATAAGGGACCAATGGCCCATGACACAGCCCTCAGGAGACCCTGAGGAGGACATGTGCCCAGTATGGGCAGGGCACAGCCTAGTTTTACACATTTTAGGGAGACATGAAACATCAGTCAATACATGTAAGGTATATATTGTTTCAGTCTGGAATGGCAGGATAACTCGAAGTGGGGACTTCCAGGTTAAAGGTAGATTTTAAAATTTTCTGATTGGCAATTGGTTGAAAGAGTTATTATCAGTAGAAAGGAATGTCTGGGTTAAGATAAGGGGTTGGAGAAACCTAGATATTATCATGCAGATAAAGCCTCCAGGTAGCAGGCTTCAGAGAAAATAGATATATATATATATATATTTTTTTTTTTTTTTTTTTTTGAGATGGAATCTTGCTCTTTTTGCCCAGGTTGGAGTGCTATGGCATGATCTCGGCTCACCGCAACCTCCGCCTCCCTGGTTCAAGCGATTCTCCTGCCTCAGCCTCCTGAGTAGCTGGGATTACAGGCATGTGCCATCATGGCCGGCTAATTTTGTATTTTATAGTAGAGACAGCATTTCTCCATGTTGGCCAGGCTAGTCTCGAACTCCCGACCTCAGGTGATCTGCCCATCTCGGCCTCCCAAAGTGCTGGGATTACAGGCGTGAGCCACTGTGCCCGGCCGAAAATAGATGTTAAATGTTTCTGATCAGACTCTTAGGTCTGATGTTGATGTCTTAAGGTCTGTGTTGATGTTAATGCTGGAGAAATATAATGAGGCATGTCCAACGCTCTCTTCCATCATGGCCTGAACTAGATTTTCAGGTTCACTCCAGAATCCCTATGCGCGAGAGGAGGGGTACATTCAGATGGTTGAGAATTTTATTTTTGGTTTACATTCTTCCCCTTATGGCTAATATTTGCCAGAGTCAACATCAATGGCTACTAATTTTTTTTCCCATAGCACTGCTTGGGTGGCATGGCTGCCTGCCCTGTGTCCATCCTGTCCTTCAGTGAGATTCCCTATGGTGGAGGGACTTAAAGTGAAAAGACTTATAGACAAGTAAGTGTTCTAGGCTGGATAGGAATGGACTCGGACAGGCATTCATTACCCTTTAAAAGATTTATTTAAAGTAAAGAGCCAAAAGCAAAAAGCCAATGGTGAGTTTACAAAAATTGACTTTTCTTTAACTTCTATGCATTGAGCTACTATAATCTTCGTTTTAATTACAGACTAATGGTGATTAACTATACAAAACGTAAGCATTTTTCTAAAAAATAAATTTATATATCTAAATATATATATCTGCAAAACTTATAACTGGGAGTAGTATACCCAGGAGGCTTGGTCATGAGGTAACCTTATCCTCTTAATAATTATTTTCTTTTAATTCCAGGAAGCAGTACATTTTTTATGGTTGGGGTGGATAAAAAGGTGCCACATAATAGCTGAGGAAGCAAAGTTGTTTGTTTTACAAGCTGTTTAGGCACCTGTGTACCCTCCTTGATTTGGAGGGTCTGAGCTAACTGTATCCCTCAAAACCAGCCCTTACAATCTCATGCATTCATCTCTTCTGCAACAGCCTCTAGGCCTAGAGAGAGGGTCCTTGCATAGTCGTAGCAGTAGGACATTTGCAATGAAAAACAGATTGGGTCCAGTGGGATGCCAAATGAGGGAGATTTGCATCTCTAGTCTTCACAATGCCATGATTCTTCTTGCATTTGAAGTGAGACAAGGAGAGATAAATAACGTTAATATTTTGACCATCAGAAGAGTATCTGTGTGTCAAAAGAGAAAAAATATCCTATTTCATTAGGTCAACAACTGAAAATATGAAAAATATGATAATCTTATACTCATTAGATTATTGTAACTATGAAAACTTTCAGGACTTTCAGGATTATCTTGGCTATACGGGATCTTCTTTGACTCTGTATGAAATTTAAAGTATATTTTTCTAATTCTGTGAAGAATGTCAGTGGTAGTTTGATGGGAATAACATTGAATCTATAAATTACTTTGGGGATTATGGCCATTTTTATAGTATTGATTTTTCCTATTCATGAGGATGGAATGTTTTCCCATTTGTTTATGTCCTCTTATTTCCTTGAGCAGTGATTTGTAGTTCTCCTTGAAGAGGTCCTTCACATCCCTTATTAACTGTATTTCTATGTATTTTATTCATTTCTTCAGCAATTGTGAATGGGAGTTCATTCCTGATTTGTCTCTCTGCTTGTCTACTGTTGGTATAAAGGAATGCTTGTGATTTTTGGACATCGATTTTGTATCATGAGACTTTGTTGAAGTTTCTTAACAGTTTAAGGGGTTTGGAGGCTGAGATTATGGAGTTTTCTAAATATAACAGCATACTGTCTGCAATCAGAGACAATTTGACTTCCTCTCCTCCTATATGAATACCCTTCATTTCTTCCTCTTGCCTGATTGCCCTGGCCAGAACTTCCAATACTGTGTTGATTAGAAATGGTGAGAGAGGGCTTCCTTGTTTTGTACCAGTTTTCAAAGGCAATGCTTCCAACTTTTGCCCATTGACTGTGATATTGGCTGTAGGTTTGTCATAAATAGCTCTTATTATTTTGAGTTATGTTCCATCAATACCTAGTTTATTGAGAGTTTTTAACATGAAGGGGTGTTGAATTTTATCAAAGGCCATTTCTGCATTTATTGAGATAATCATGTTTTTGTCTTTGGTTCTGTTTATGTGATGGATTATGTTTATTTGTGAATGCTGAAACAGTCTTGCATCCCAGGGATGAAGCTGACTTGATTGTGGTGGATAAGTGTTTTGATGTGCTGCTGAATTCGGTTTGCTAGTATTTTATTGAAGATTTATGCATCAATCTTCATCAGGGATATTGGCCTGAAGTTTTATTTATTTATTTATTTATTTTGTGTGTGTGTGTGTGGTGTGTGTGTGTGTGTGTGTGTCCCTGGTTTTGGTATCAGGATGATGCTGGCTTCATAAAATGAGTTAGAGGGAAGTCACTCATTTTCAATTGTTTGGAATAGCAAAAAGAACAAAGCTGGAGGCATCACACTACCTGACTTCAAACTATACTACAAGGCTACAGTAACCAACACAGCATGGTACTGGTGCCAAAACAGAACTATAGACTAATGAAACAGAACAGAGACCTCAGAAATAACACCACACATCTACATCCACATGAACTTCAACAAACCTGACAAAAACAAGCAATAGGGAAAGAATCTCCTATTCAAGAAATAGTGCTGGGAAAATTCACTAGACATATGCAGAAAATTGAAACTGGAACCTTTCCTTAAACCTTAAACTTAAGACTTAAAACCTCAAACATAAGACTTAAATGTCAAGCCCCAAACCATAAAAACCCTAGAAGAAAACCTAGGCAATACCATTCAGGACATAAGCATGAGTGAAGACTTCATGATGAAAATGCAAAAAGCAACTGCAATCGAAGCCAAGATTGACAAATGAGATCTAATTAAACTAAAGAGCTTCTGCACAGCAAAAGAAACTATCATCAGAGTGAATAGGCAAACAACAGAATGGGATAAAAGTTTTGCAATCTATCCATCTGACAAAGGTCTAATATCCAGAATTTACAAGGAAATTAAACACAGTTACAAGAAGAATACAAAAACCCAATAAAAAAATGGGCAAAGGACATGAACAGACACTTCTCCAAAGAAGACATTTACATGGCCAACAAACATATTAAAAAAAGCTTAACGTCACTGATTATTTGAGAAATGCAAATCAAAACTACTATGAGATACCATCTCACACCAGTCAGGATGGCGATTGTTAAGAAATAAAAAAACAGTAGAAGGTGACCAGGCTGTGGAGAAATAGGAATGCTTTTACACTGCAGGTGGGCATGTAAATTAGTTCAACCATTATGGAAGACAGTATGACAATTCCTCAAGGATCTAAAACCAGAAATACCATTTGACCCAGCAATGCCATTACTGGATATATACCCAAAAGGCTATAAATTATTCTACTATAAAGACATATGCACACATATGTTTATTGCAGCACTATTTACAATAGCAAAGTCATGGAACTAGTCCAAATTCCCATCAATGATAGACTGGATGAACAAAATGTAGAACATATATATCATGGAATACTATGCAGCCATAAAAGGAATGAGATCATGCCCTTTTCAGGGACATGGATGAAGCTGGAAGCCATCATCCTTAGCAAACTAAAACAGGAACAGAAAACCAAACACCACATGTTTTCACTCATAAGGGGGAGTTGAATAGTGAGAACACATGGACACAGGAAGCAGAAAAGCACACATCAGGGCCTGTTGGGTGGTGGGGGGTAAGGGGAGGGAACTTAGAGGATGGGTCAATAGGTACAGCAAACCACCATGGCACATGTATACCTATTTAACAAACCTGCACATTCTGCACATGTATTCTGGAACTTAAAGTAAAATAAAATAAAATAAAACAAAATAGAAAAATTTTATGATTCAATTTGTACTCAAGAAAATAAAAGCCAGAGCTGACATTTAGTAACACGTATTAATGTTTTCCCTTGAAACAATCTCTCTCTCTTTCTCTCTCTCTAGCTCTCCTTTTTTATTAAAGAGAAGTCATAGTAAGAACAATTTGTGTGAAAAATAAATTTTAGGCTTATGGTTGTCTTGTGATATGGCTTGACCCTGTGTCCTCACCCAAGTCTCATCTTGAATTGTAATCCCTCCCGGTGGGAGGTGATTGTATCATGGGAGTTGTTTCACCCATGCTGTTTTCATGATAGTGAGTTAGCATGAAATCTGATGACTGTATAAGTGTTTGACATTGTATCCTTTACACACACACAAAGTCTCTCCTGCCACATCGTGAAGAAGATGCTTACTTTCCTTTCCATCATAACTAAGTTTTCTGAGGCCTCCTCAGCTATGCAGAACTGTCAATTAAACTTCTTTGGTTTATAAATTACCCAGTCTCAGTTAAATCTTTATAGCAGTGTGAGAAGGGACTAGTACAGCCTGAGTATTCACTTAAAGTGCAGAAACACTTACTTGGCCATACAGGCTCCTGTTAAGGTGGGTTTGTTGGAATTTTACCTAAAATTAAGTTATTCTAGTCAAAGCCTGGGTAAAATAACCAGTGTCTCCATTTGTCCCATTTTACAATAAAAGATATACTTACTTAAGCAAATAACTATATTGTCACCTAATCAGAATACTCACAGCTTTCAAATTTTGGATAACCTAGAGAAAAATAAATATACTCACAAAAACACACTTTACCCAATTCTTCTAAACTACAAATAACCCAAAATAGAAACATTTGCTTGACTCTTCTTTAATAAGAGCAGTGGCTGTCAAACACAATGTCATTTGTTCATCTTGGAACTGTTATCCACAAGCCAAACAGCTCCTGTTAGATGGGAATGGCCTATCAAGCACTGTAGAATATGTTGCAGTTCCTCACATAGTTAGAGTCAGTCCTATGGGAAAACAGAGGCTCTTTGCTTATGAGTAGTATTCTCCTTGCATTCCTCAGGTAGCAAGATGCTGTATCAAAAGTATTTGGGTCCCCAGCAGGGATTTGGGCCAAAGGACTCAGGACCTTTGTTTGATCTTCATCTGACTTGTCTCAACATTGCCCCAGGCAATATCATCCTCCTCATTATAACTTTTGCCTTTTGATTAAAAAACATTTTCTATCTGGGGCAAATAATGAATAAGTATCCAAACATATCTATGATTATTCTGGGGCAGGTGTTTGTCTTCCTTCCTTTCAATCATTTTCTTATTTCCCTAAACATTTATCAAGCATTTGTAAGAGCCCTGAGGGACAGCAAATTTGATAAGGCTTCTCTTTCATATGGTTGCGCAGAAGCAATGTTACCCAGAGTACCAATGAGAAAGGGGCCCTTTCAAAACCTAAATTTTTATTTGCATGAGTCCAAGCCACATTCTGAAAAGCCTGCTGGAGGAACAAAGAGGTTTCTGAAAAGTTCAATGCACCCTCAACCCTCCAATGCCAAGGCAGCCTTGACACAACCTCGCCTGCACCGAGCCCCAGTCCCAGCCCAGTCCCGTTGGTTCCCTGACATTCATTACAGCCGAAAGACTCAGGGAGTCAGTCCACCGAGGAGCAGAGGAGAGGATGTCCCTCAAGGATGAGGCAGGAGGTGCAGAGTAAACGCAACACTGCACATGTCCTAGGAGACAAGGCCAGTCACGGCCACCTACCGCTCATTCTCAGCAATCCACCCACCCTGAGGTGACATGTATGGAAGCCAAGAGCTCCAGGGTCATCAGACCTGCCCAATCAAGCAGAAACAGGTTTGGAGAGAGAAACAATCATGACGCGGATCTCCACGAAGTGTCTCCCTGATGGACTGGGAAGTGATCTTCGTGGAAGACAGTCAGCCAGACCAAGAAGCAGCTAGGCCCCTCAGAAACAGGGGAGACAGAGCAAGAGGGAGGACAGAGCAGGGGCCAGAGCCCAGGCAGGATGCAGCACCGTGCCACCACCACGGGCATGAAGGGGCGGGGTGCCAAACGGGTGACTTGTCCGGAGAGGCCAGCGTTCCAGGGACAGGGATTGTTGCCATCTCCCATTCCCGGCCTCCTCTTCAAGACTGTAACGTGTGTGTGGCTTCATTTCTCCGAGAAGAGCCGTGAAAAGATACCACCATCTTCTTTGACGTGGGTCTGCTCCTCTCCTGCAGAATGATGAGCTCCTGCCGGACTTTTGTCCTTGGCTGGAGCGTGGTCATCTTGATCTCGAAAAGAGGCCACTCAGGATGGGAATGAGATTTCAATTGCTCCGGGAGCGACGCTTCTCCTCCCGTGGTGGAGGCCTTCGCGAAGCCAAAGGGGAACGGCCGGGAAAACGATTGACAACCGGCCACGTGACCCAGGCAGAGACGCAGAAAGAGGCTCACCGAAGACTGGCCGACATGCAAGAAAGACATCGCTTTCTGGCGCCCAGGGCACATTCGTTAAAAACACACACACGCAAACCTACGGAGAGAGGGAAAGAAACAGACAGAGGGTGAGAGACAGAGAGAGAGGAGAGAATTTGAGACACACACACACACACACACACACAGAGTCATACAGCAGAGGCACCGAAACACAAACCCCCACCGCCCCAGGAAACCCCTGAGGCTGCGGGGTTCTGCTGTGGACGAGAACGACCTTTTGGTGAGAAAGCAGCCCACGGGCACGCAGGCAGACCTGTCTTCGAGATCACGGGGTCACGACTTTTGGAAAGGCTCACCCAAACACAGTCCAGGCAGGCGTGAGGTGGGGTTTCAGCGCTGCTTCCCTGGGACTGGACTAGTGGTTTCGTCATCCTGGTCGGCCCTTTGCGACTACTGGCAGCCGGAGGTGTTCCTCTCGATCCCGTGGAGATGTCTGGCAGGAGCCTCATTGCCTCGACACCCAAGCACTGCCACCGAGGGCTCCTGCTTTGCCAAGCCTCAGGGACCGGTGTCTAAGACAACCGTGCGAATCACTGTGAGAGGAGCATAGATAGGCTCGCACATAGGCATGCGCATTGGCGGATCCGACACGGGCTCCGCCCCTGGTAGTCAAGCTGTATCTCCTTTAAACAATGGAGGCTGCGCGGTGGCGGGGGTCTCCTGCTGCAGCTGTTGCGGCGGCTGGATCCCGGGTCCAGTAGGGGGCGGCGTGGCCGCGCGCATCCCAGGGCCAAACCCCCAAGAGTCCTGTCTTCAGGACCTCCTTGAGCGGACTTCCACCGGTGGAGGGGGAGCTTCAGGGCTGACATAACAGTGCCAGAAATTCCTGGGTCCATGTAGTATTTACACCAAGCAGTGCAGACTTGCCTTGAAGTTAATTTACCACTCCTCAAACCACCTGCATTTTCTCTTCAGTTCTAATGATGGTTTCATTTTATAGTGCAATTTTCATTCAATCACACTCATAACATTCCCTTTCATGTGGCAGGACATCTGAATACGTCTTTCAAGTTTGCTATTCAGCTGAAAGCAGAAAAATAATCAGAGGGAAAGCCTTCTAATGTTGCTTGGAATTAGCATGTTCTAAGTCAGTTCCACAAAACCCTGGATGTGTTCTGTTAGACACATCTCAGTGATGTCTGAAATGAAGGCTGCCTAATGAGAGAAAAAGTTACTTTCTACAAAAAAATATTAGCCAGGAGTGGTGACACACACCTGTAATCCCAGCTACTGGGGAGGAGACTGAAGCAGAAGAATTGCCTGAATCTGGGAGGTAGAGATTGCAGTGAGCCGAGATCACACCATCGCACTCCAGACTGGGAGACAGAGGAAGACCCTATCCGCCCCCCCCCCAAAAAAAGAAAAGAAAAGACAAGGAAAGAGAAAAAGAAAAAAGGGAACTTAACTGAAAAATTTCAGAGCTTTAATCAAACTACATTGTATTGGGGCCTATGAGTGTGCTTCAACTGAAGTATAACATACTCCCTTTTGTGCCACTGCACTCCAGCCTAGGCGACAGAGCAAGACACAGTCTCAAAAATAATAAATAAATAAATAAATAAACAAACAAACAACATCTTCCCTTTTATCCAGCTAATATTTTACTCAGAAAATACAACTAACCAGATAGGACCTACTTTTAGTTCCCCCAATATCAGATTCTCAGATCTGCATGAATTGGCACCTACATAATTTTTTTTTTTTTTGAGACGGAGTCTCACTCTGTCACCCAGGCTGGAGTGCTGTAGCCGGATCTCAGCTCACTGCAAGCTCCGCCTCCGGGTTCACGCCATTCTCCTGCCTCAGCCTCCCGGGTAGCTGGGACTACAGGCGCCGCCACGTCGCCCGGCTAGTTTTTTGTAGTTTTTAGTAGAGACGGGGTTTCACCGTGTTAGCCAGGATGGTCTCGATCTCCTGACCTCGTGATCCGCCCGTCTCGGCCTCCCAAAGTGCTGGGATTACAGGCTTGAGCCACCGCGCCGGGCCAGGCACCTACATAATCTTTTCCCTTCCCTCCAAAGAGGAAGTATCCCAGTTCCTATTAAACACTAACTGGGCCAACAGCCTAGTCTTCTTGCAGCCTCTCAAATACTTTTGTCCTGCAGTTTTCTTTCTCTTTTTCCTCTCCTTTTTTTATTTATTTTTTATTTTTTTATTTTTATTTTTTTGAGACTGAGTCTTGCTCTGTTACCCAGGCTGGAGTGCAGTGGCAAGATCTTGGCTTACTGTAACCTCTGGGTTCAAGTTATTCTTGTGCCTCAACCTCCCGAGTAGCTGAGATTACAGGCACCCACCAGCATGCCCGGCTAATTTTTGTATTGTTTGATAGAGACGGGGTTTCACTATGTTGGCAAGGTTGGTGTCAAACTCCTGACCTCAGGTGATCCGCCTGCCTCAGCCTCCCAAAATGCTGGGATTACCGGCATGAGCCACCGGCACCCAGCCTTGTCCTGCAGTTTTCTTACTAGGTCACTACCATCAGTTTACAAACATCCTCTATATCTTCCATCTTTAGTAACAAAGAAACAAAACCCCTTCCTATATCTTGCATCTGCCTCAAGCTACTGACTCACATCTGGCCTTCCAGCAAAACATTTCAAGAGTAGTCTACACGATATCACCCCTTCCTATCTCCACATTCGCTCTGGTTGTTGGCTGTTTTGTTTTCAGATGGGGTCTCACTCTGTCACCCCAGAGGTGGGGCCTGGTGGGAGGTGTTTGGATTATGAGGTGGATCCCTCATAAATGGCTTAATGCTTGGTGATCAGTGAATTATCATTCTGGTGGTTCAGGAGAGATCTGGTTGTTTAAGAGTGTGACACCTACCCTGTCTCCCTCCTTCTCTTGCCATGTGAATTGTGACGTCCCCTTCTTCCATTATGATTGTAAGCTCCCTTAGGCCTCACCTAAAGCAAATGCCAGCACTGTGCTTACTGTACAGTCTGCAGGACCTGAGCCAAAATAAAATTCTTTTCCATATAAATTATACAGTCTCAAGTATTCATTTATAGCAATTAAAACACACACACACACACACACACACACACACACATACACACACAAAGATGAACCAAACTGGCATATAAGCCTTAGGCAAATACTTCTCAAAAAATTTACAAGAGCTTTCTCACCAATCTATTGCACTGAAATAGTCAGAAGTCAAAACTTGCTTTAGTCTTGGCTCTCTCCCCCTAAGTAGACATGAAAGTATTGTTTTGTTTTTCCTTTTGTGACACTGGGTCTCACTCTGTCACCCAGGCTAGAGCACAGTGGCACAATCACAGCTCACTGCAGCCTCTACCTGCTGTGCTCAAGCTATCCTCCTGCCTCATCCCTCCACGTAGCTAACGTAGCTAGGACTACAGTTGTGTGCCACCACATCCAGCTAATTTTTGTATTTTTATAGAGACTGGGTTTTACTATGTTGGACAGGTTGATCTCCAACTCCTGGGCTCAAGTGATCTGCCCACCTCAGCCTCCCAAAGTGCTGGGATTACAGGCGTGAGCCACCGCACCCAGCCTTCTTCTTTCCCTAGATATACAATGGGAAAATAATTGGATGCATGCTACTATCCAACAGAACTTTCCTGAAGATAAAATGGTTAGAACAGGGGTTTCCAAACTGTCGTCCCTGGTACAGCAGCATCAGCATTCTCTGGGAACTTCTCAGAAATGCAAATTCTAACCCCGACCTGATTTACTGAATCAGAAACCCTGGAGAAGGGCCCAGCAGCAAATCATCTACGTGATTGTAACGTACACTGAAGAACCACTAATTTAGATAACAACATTCTGCAGGGGGACGTGGGGGAGGGAACTAGAGGCTAAATAAATGCCAAATTATGTTATCATTGCCTTGTATGACAAAGTCATGTTTAACCTTGCTATTGAGCAGTGGTCAATAGCCAAAATTCCAATGCAGATTTTTCATAAAACAGCTTGTGTTTTTTCTTAGTACTGTCATCCTTCTGGTATCCAAGGGGAAGTGGTTCCAGGACACCCCCACAGACACCTAAATTCACGGATGCTCCAGATCCTCATATAAAATGGCACAGCATTTACATACAGCCTAAACACATCCTCCTATATTCTTTGAATCATCTCTAGATTACTCATAATACTTAATACAATGTAAATGCTATCCAAATAGTTGTATATTAACATTTATATTTTTAAAGTTGCTGTATATTTTAATGCTTTCCATCCAGCGTTCAATGATTAATGGATGCAGAACCCACGGACACAGAGGGCCAACTGTATCATAAAGAGAACACCTTAAAACGTGAAATATATGTGCAAAGAGGGAAAGCAGAGAAAAAGATGGGGTACGTCATATTAGAAAGGACAAGTTCATTTCGATATTTAAGTATCTAATTCCTCCTAAAAGACTAAAAGATATAGTGATGCAGTGGCATTTAATGAGTTTTTTCTTTAAGGTTTCAAAATCAAGCTCGAATGCTGTGTGTTGTTGACATTCACCACTATTTAAGAAAACCTTTTCATAACACTCTTTATTTTATACTGACAAAGGTTTAAAAAATTATTCAGGAAGGGCTGGTTTACAAAATGGAACTCTGTCTAGGGTCTTTGCCATTTTTCTCATACCCATCCCATTCTCTCTCCGTAACAGCAGGGGGAGGAGTGACATAGCTCGCAGGTTAAGACTGACATGCAAGTGTTGACATCTAATGCACTGAACTGTGAAAGTTCTGGGAAGCTGTTTTCTCCTTTTAAAAATAAAATTAGCCAGGCATGGTGACTCATACCTGTAATGGCAGCACTTTAGGAGGCCATGGAAGGATCACTTGTGCCCAGGAGTTTGAGACTAATCTGGGCAATATATGGAGATCCCATGGTTACAAATTTTATTTTATTTTATTTAAATTAGCACAGCATGGTGGTGCGTGCCTGTAGTCCCAGCTACTTGGGAGGCTGAGGTGGGAGGATTGCTTGAATCCAGTAGGTGGAGGAGATTGCAGTGAGCCAAGATCCTGCCATTACATTCTGGCCTGGACAACAGAGCAAGACCAAAAAAAAAAAAAAACCAAAAAAAAAAAAAAACAAGATATTATCAAAAATTTAATATTTAATGCACACGTGTCCCATGGAAATATACAGGGAAGGAAAACTGACATTCGAAAATTAGTATAACTGAAAGAGACTAATTATATGATGCCTATGCCTGTATGTTTAACAAAAAGTTGAAATTTTCTAAGCTCGTTTTGCAAAATGTTAGAAATACAAAGAAAGAGGTCATATAGTGCAGCAGTCTCCAACCTTTTTGGTACCAGGGATCAGTTCCATGGAAGACAATTTTTCCACGGATGGTTTGTGGGGCTAGGGGAATGGGGATGGGATGTTTTCAGGATGAAACTGTTCCACCTCAGATCATCAGCCATTAGATTCTCATAAGAAGCGCACAACCTAGAATCCTCACATGCACAGTTACCAATAGGGTTCGCGCTCCTATGAGAATCTAATTCCACCATTGATCTGGCAGGAGGTGGAGCTCATGTGGCAGTACTCACTTATCTGCCACTCACCTCCTACCATGCAGCTGGGGGAGTTGGGGACCCTGATATAGTGTGTATAACATGTTAAAATAATTACAACAGATTTAGATTGTACTGTCCTTTTAAATTTTAATAAAATAGATTAATTTCATATTACATAGAGAGCAAGTCCATCCACTCATCTGTGATAAAATTTTAGAAATATTTTCTATAAAATGTTTCATATTTGATTGGAAATGAATCCAGTATAACGTGACTTCCACAGATACAGCATTCACATCCTCATTCCCATTCTTACTAATTTTGAGAAATGTTAAAAATACAGAAAAGTACAAAATAAGACAAGATATCCATATACTGCAATCCAGAATCAATCAGTATCTCCTCATATTTACTTGAGGTCTTTTGAAAGAGAAGTGGATGTTTATATAAAAAACTGAAGTCCCCTTTAACCAATACCCACTGCACCTCCCACACTCATTACTTTCCCTTCTCCACTCTTCACAGGTGACCACTATCAAGAGTTTGGTCCGTATCCTTGCAATCCATTTCAAAAACATGTACATACATATATGCATCCATTACCAATAGATAGTACTGAGTTTTGTGAGGGAGCTTTTAATTCATATTTACAAAATGTCATTGTACTATCTGCCTGGCTCTGCAACTTGATTCCCCCATCAACAACTTTGCGATCTTTCTGTTAATACAAGTGGAGTTCATTTGTTGCATTTTACAGATATATAGTATTCCATAAGAATTTCTCATATTGTTCATGATGGGCTTTTCCAATTGTTTCTAATTTTTGGCTACTACAAATCCAGCCACAGTAAACATCCCAGTACATATTTCCTGAGCATTCATACTCACAAGTAGAACTGCTAAGTATTTCTGAAGTTGTTATAAGGAATATTTCCCTATTCCCAAGGTCATAAGTATTTTAGTATATAGCTTTTTCATATTTCTGTTTCTAACCTCTGGATTCACTTTTGTGTATAGTTCACGATGTATTTTTTCCCCCTTGGAGAACAAGTTACCTCCACTTAAAATAATAGTTCTGTTATTTCCTCACTTCCTGATGCTGTTTGTATCATATTCCAAATTCTAATAAGTGCATAGGTCTTTTTCTGAAATCTCCTCTGCTCTGTTGAATCAATACCACAGGAGTCTTAATATTAGTTGTAGGTGACCATGTTATCTATTTTTGTCTGTTCCTTTCCAATATTTACACTCATTTTTCTTGTTATTGGCGAAGATCTCTAGATCTATGGTGTAGCAATAAAAACAGGCATCCATTTTCTGTTGCCATTTTTAGTGAAAATGTGCCTAAACTTTTACCATTATCTCTGCTGCAGGTTTCTTTGTTGGACACAGGCTTTTTATCATACGCATGTCTTTGTCTTCTGTACAAATTTTCTGGCATCCCTTGAGTTTTTAGTATTTGTTAAAGTTAACCTCATTCGTGGTGCTTTGTTTCAGAAGGATTATTTCTGGCGCATGATGAGGTGCAAATTTCTGATGAAAGCTGTCCCACTTTCAAGGCATTCATGGGGCTTTTAGTGAGTATGAATTTTCCAGTGTCTAATGTCACGTGACTTCTTGCTGAAAGCTTTCCCACAGTCACTCCACTGATAAGGCTTCTTACCTGTGTGTATTCTCAAATGCACAGCAAGGGTTGAGAACTGAGAGAAAGCTTTCCCACATTCATTACAACCATAGGGCTTCTCACCTGTATGGCTTCTCACATGCACCGTGAGAGACGCGCTCTGAGGGAAGCCTTTTCCACAAGCATTGCATTCGTGAGGTTTATCACCTGGATGAATTCTCACATGTGGAATAAGTGATGTTCGCTGAGAGAAGGTTTTTCCACATTGGTTACATTCATAGCGTTTCTCTCCACTGTGAATGTTCTGATGTTGTATGAGGTACTTCTTCTAACCAGTTGTTCCACATTCACTACGTTTAAAAATCTTCTCTCCAATTTGCATTTTGTCATGCTCAGTAAGGTTGGATTTACCACTAAAGGTTTTTCCACCCTCCTTACATATAAAGGGCTTCTCTCCTGGGTGAGTTCTCTGGTGTCTGATGAGGTTTGTCTTCTGAATGAAAGCTTTCTTGCAATCTTTACATTCAAAACATTTTTCTCCAGTGTGAATTTTCTGGTGCATAAGGAGGTTTTCCTTCTGGCTAAAGGATTTTCCACATTCAATATATTCGAAAAGCTTCTCACCAGCATGGGTGTTCTGATGTTTACTGACATACTCCTTTTGGCTAAAGGCTTTCCCACACTTGTTACATTCAAAAGGTTTCTCTCTCATGTAAAAATGCTCATGCTCAGAGTGGTTTGACTTGTGGCTGAAGACTTTCAAATAACATACCTTACAGGCAAAGGGGTTTTCCCCACTGTAGATTCTCTGCTGGCTGAGGTGTGACATGTAATTGGAAGCTTTCCCATATTCACAAGGTTTCTCTCCAGTACAAATTTCTTGATGAATGAGGATGTACTTTTGGCTTAAGATATTTCCACATCTCTTACATTTATAAGGCTTCTCTGTGTGTGACCTCCTAAATGCAGAGTAAGGGATATGGTTTGAGAGGAAATGTTATCACACTCAGTACCTTCAATGCTTTCTCTCCAGAAAAATTTTCTAATATTCAGTAAAGTATTGCTACCTTCACTGGTTTCTCTCCAGCATGAAATTACTGCTCCTCAGTGACGGTTGTCATCTAGCTAAGGGCTTGTCAACACTCCTTGTCGCACAGGGTTTCTCTTCAGCATGACTTCTATGTTCAATGCAATGTGACAGCTGAGTAAAAGTTCCCCCACATTCAGCAAATTCACAGGGCTTCTCTCCAGTATGAACACTCTGGTATCAGATGAGGTACAAATGTTTAAACCAAAGGTATTTACACTTAAAGGAGGTTAATACCATAAGGAGTAAGCTGTGGTGGAGAAGTTCCCAACTAACTCCCTTGATGATTCTTTCCTACACAAGCTCCCTCATGATTTCAGTCCAGGTTGTGATTCAAACTCAAAACTTCAAAAAGGTGTGGCCTTAAAAGAAATAAGGTCTGAGAACAGAGAAAGTATTTTTTCTTATATTCAATGCTCTTTTCCTCAGTCTTTACTGGAGATGGATCAACATGCCCCCCAAGTCCTTGTGCCTCTCTCTTCATCATCTTCTCGGGCTTCATCTAAAATGGAGCATAAAGAACCATAGCACAAAGGAGTTAATTCGTAAAGTACCCAGAACCATGGCTGGCACATGGTAAGCCCTTCATCTTGCCTTTGTACTGCCATCACTTTTATTTGTGAAATTTCCCATTACTAGCAATAAAAAGTCAGACTGTGCTTTTTTGAGATTAACTCTGGTAACCCATTTCCCAATATGAAAAGCATCTATATTATTAATGCTTCCAACTAAATCATGAGAAGGGGACCCTACTTGAGGTGATCTAGGTAGAAAGTTAACATAAATGGGTCCACAAAGCTGAGAGTACTCTTGAAAATAACCTTTCTATTTCAGAATTTAGCAAGTTGCATAACAAATAATGAAGAACTGTTAAATAGAAGAAAAAGATGACTACATAAATATTAGAAAGTCCACCTGGGATGCCAAAGAAGAAAAATACTGCTCATATTTCTATTTATTTATTTATTTACTTATTTATTTATGAGACAGAATTTCACTCGTTACCCATGCTGAAGTACAGTGGTGTGATCTCGGCTCACTGCAACCTCCGCCTCCTGGGTTCAAGCCATTCTCCTGCCTCAGCCTCCCATGTAACTGGGATTGCAGGCATGCACCACCACACCTGGTTAAATAATGCTCATATTTAAAAGAAAGAGAATAGATCAACCAACAAGTGCTTCCTCCCAAAACCCCATGAAAATGATAAGAAAGGGGAAAGTGGTACAAACTCACAAGAAAAAAAATATAGAAGAGACACTGGTACACAACAACAGATATTAACAGATTTTTCAGTAATGGAAAGGATATGGAAGATTTCAGTGCACAGCAGAGTTATCTGAGGAAACTCAAATAATGGAAATGTACTGCAGAAGAGAACCCCAGTGATTTGTACCACAAAATATTAGAAAGACTCAGAAAATGAAGGGAATTAGGTTTTTCAAAAGGAATAAAGGATCGTGGCTGAAAAAAAATGTAAGGAGCAGTTGAACACCCAATGTCCTCTCATGAGAAAAAAGGACTGGTCACACCTTTATACGAAATAGAAGTTTATCCTTGCAGAAATTTAATCAGAGCTCAGGGGCATTCAGGAAATGAGATGACAGGAATGAGCTTCTATACGGAAATCAGAGATTAAACCTACATATATGGTAAGACCTGCAGCACCATTCTGCAGATGAAGACAAAAGATGCTGGCAATGAGGTATATACACCTACGGGCAGGATACAAGAGGATCCTTCTCTGGAGAAACTGAAAAGCCCACAATGAACCTCATTAGCAGCCTGACCAACATGGTGAAAACCCATCTCTACTAAAAACACAAAAAATTAGCCTGGGGTGGTGGTGTGCACGTGTAGTCCCAGCTGCTTGGGAGGCTAAGACATGAGAATTGCTTGAACCTGGGAGGCAGAGGTTGCAGTGAGCTGAGATTGCACCACTGCACTCCAACTCCAGCCTGGGTGACACAGCAAGACTTACAAAAACAAAACAAAACAAACAAACAAAACCTCATTAATATGTCCCTCCAAGATGATAAGTGCCACTTTTATTCATATTTCATTGGCTAAAACAAAGGACTTGGCCATGGCTGAGTTCACTGGAGTCAGACAGTATAATACTTCTGCAAGATGGAGACCAATTTATTCCAGAGACAAATGGTTTACTAAGCATTTCACTTTTCAGTCACTGAAGCCTATCAGATGTGAGCATCCAGGTATAAAAGAGCTTATGATCAACTTTTAGTGAGCTGTTAACAAATATTCCACTAATTCCACTAACATGAAAGACATCACAATCAAGAGAAAAAAACTATGAGGAAATAAAGGCAAGGCCCAGCAAACAACACTAAAACCAATCAGGAATAAGTAGAAGATATTTTGTCAGTTAAACAATAACAGGATTTTGTAAGCAAGAAATGGAAAGGAAAGTTCCCTTAGAAATTAAGACTGTGAAAGAGGGGCAAAAAAAAAAAGATAAAATGGAGCGTATCCACATTCATCAATAAGAAGGCACCTTGTTCCAGAAGGCATAGCCTGCCTCACCCTAGCAAACTCAGTCATGGCTAGGTGCTCGCTTGGCCAATAAAATAGGATCACAAATGAAAAGTGTCATTTCATGGTAGAAGTTTAAATGACAAATTCAGAGGATACACCAAGGAAACAAAAAGCTGAGTAAAAGAAGTTCCAACAAAAACAAAAACAAACAAACAAACAAAAACAAATAAAAGAAAACTCATTGGAGGAAATATTCAAAGAACAAAAAAACTGCCTCTACTGTAAGTCAAAGGGCCCACTTGAGTAAGAATAAGACCCATACCTAGACACATTACCATACATTTCAAAACAGAAAATACGGAGGCTATAAATGTTCTCAGAAAGAAAGAACAAGGCTGGACATGGTGGCTCACACCTGTTATCCCAACACTTTTGGAGGCCAAGGTGGGAGAATCTCTTGAGCCCAGGAATTTAAGACCAGGCTTGACAACATATTGAGATCCCTCTCTACAGAAAAAAAAAGTAAGGAGTTTCTGAGACCAAACAGTCTAAGAACAGCTGCTCAAAATATTCATTCAACAAATACTTGTCTCCTTACCATGTGCATAGCACAGTTCTAGGCTCTAGGGATAAACAGTATTGAACAACATTGATATCTTCTGCTCTCATCAAATTTACATTCTAGTGGAAATAAGAATAGAGATGGTTTGTTAAAAAGCAATCCAGGTATAGTGGCTCCCGCTTCTAATCCCAACACTTTGGGAAGACGAAACAGACAGATCACTTGAGGTCAGGAGTTCGAGACTAGCCAGGCCAACATAGTGAAATCCTGTCTCCACTAAAAATAAAAAATTAGCCATGGCAAGGTGCAGTGGCTCAAGCCTGTAATCCCAATGCTTTGGGAGGCTGAGGTGGGCAGATCATCTGAGGTAAGGAGTTCAAGACCAGCCTGGCCAACATGGTGAACCCCATCTCTACTAAAAATACAAAACAAAAAAAAAAAATAGCTGGTTTTTGTGGCAGATGCCTGTAATCCCAGCTACTTGGGAGGCTAAGGTGGGAGAATCACTTGAACCCTGGAGGGGGAAGTTGCAGTGAGCTGAGATCACACCAGTGCACTCTAGCCTGGGTGACAGAGTGAGACTCCATCTCAAATAAAAAAAAAAAAAGTTTTAAGTGCTATGGAAAAAAAATTAGAGAAGTGGTAAATAGTTTCAATTTCAGATAGGATGATCTCTGACAAGGCAAGAATTATGTCAAGACACGAAGAAAATTAAGATAATGATCCTTACAGGTAATGGGGAGAGAACTTTCTTTCTTTTGTCTTCTTTCCCTCTTTCTTTCCCTTCCTTCCTTCCTTCCTTCCTTTCTTTCTTTCTTTCCTTCTTTCTTTCTTTTCTCTTTCTTTCTTTCTTTCTTTCTTTCTTTCTTTCTTTCTTTCTTCTTTCTCTCTTTCCTTCCTTCCTTCCTTCCTTCCTTCCTTCCTTCTTTCTTTCTTTCTTTCTCTCTTTCTTTCTTTTTCTTCGACAGAATTTTGCTCTTGTTGCCCAGGCTGTACTGCAATAGCACCATCTTGGCTCATTGCAACCTCCACCTCCCGAGTTCAAGTAATTCTCCTGCCTCAGCTACTCTCCCAAGTAACTGGGATTATAGGCACACAGCACCGGGTTCAAGCGATTCTCCTATCTCAGCTACTCTCCCGAGTTGTTGGGATTACAGGCGTATGCCACCATGCCCAGGTACTTCTGTATTTTTAGTAGAGATGGGGTTTCACCATGCTGGTCAGGCTGGTCTCAAGCTCCTGACCTCAGGTGATCCACCTGCCTCGGCCTCCCAAAGTGCTGGGATTACAGGCGTGAGCCACCACACGCAGCCTGGAGGAAGAGCTTTCTAAGCAGAAATTAAACAAGTTCACAGGCCCAGAAGAAGATCCTGCCAAGCCTCAGTGACACTGATACTTATCAAATATGATGTCCTTCATGTCATTCTTTGGCTTAGCCTGACCCCCTCCTATTTTTTTTTATTTACTTTTTAAGAGACAGGGTCTCACTGTTGCCCAGGTTGGAGCAGAGTTGCACAGTCATAGCTCAGTACAGCATTGAATTCCTGGGCTCAAAGTGATACTTCTACCCCAGGTTCCTGAGTAGCTAGGAACACAGGCATAGGCCACCATGCCCTACTACTTTTAAAAACTTCTTGTATAGATGGGGGTCTCATTATGTGACCCAGGCTAGTCTCCAACTCCCAACCTCAAATCAAGCAATCCTCCTACCTTCCCATCTACCTAAATGCTGGGATTTCAGGTGTGAGCTGATACACCTGGTGCTTATCTTTCAACATTTTTTAGAATCTATACATCTTCCTGGAAGTGGCTCCCAGAATGTGCTCTCTTTATTTTGGAGATGGAGTCTTGCTCTGTCCCCTAGACTGGAATGCAGTGGCACCATTTCAGCTCACTGCAACCTCCACCTCCCAGGATCAAGTGATTCTCCTGCCTCAGTCTCCCAAGTAGCTGGGATTACAGGTGCATGCCACCATGGCCAGCCAATTTTTGTATTTTTAGTAGAGATGGGGCTTTGCCATGTTGGCCAGAGTGGTCTTGAACTCCTGACCTCTGATGATCTGCCCGCCTTGACCTCCCAAAGTGCTGGGATTACAAGTGTGAGCCACCACACCTGACCACAAAGAAAAGTTTAGATTTTTAAGATATAGCAACCAGATGCAAAGCTTGAAACTTGATTATATCCTGGACTTTTTAAAATGATGAAAGGCATTCTGGGGACAATTGGAAAAACGTGAACAGAGACTGGATCGTCTATATTAGGACAATATCGTTAATCTTCTAAGGTGTGATAATGGCATTTCGTTATATGGGGAGCACCTTTTTTTTTTTTTTTTTTTTTCTTTTTGAGACGGAGTCTCGCTCTGTTGCCCAAGCTGGAGTGCAGTGCTGCGATCTCAACTCACTGCAACCTCGACCCCTGGATTCAAGTGATTCTCCTGCCTCAGCCTCCCAAGTAGCTGGCATTACAGGCATGCACCACCACACCTGACTAATGTTTGTATTTTTAGTAGAGACAGGGTTTCACTATGTTGGCCAGGCTTGTCTCCAACTCCTGATATCTGGTGATCCGCCCGCCTCCACCTCACAAGGTTCTGGGATTAGAGGCATGAGACACTACGCCTGACCAGGAGCTCCTTTTTTTGGTAGAAAATACATATTTAATTTCTTAGGAGTGAAACATCATGATGTCTCAGCACAAAAAATAAATGCATGGATACGGACATATAAAAGCATGACAAAATATTAATTATTGAATCCACATGATGGGTACATAAGAGATTGTTTTACTGTTCTTTCAGCACTTGTTATGTTTAAAGATGTTCATATGAAATAATAATTGAATGGCTGGGCATGGTGGCTCATGCCTGTAATCCCAGCACTTTGGGGCCAAGAGTTTGAGACCAGCCTGGCCAACATGGTGAAACCTCATCTCAACTAAAAATACAAAAAATTAGCGAGTGTGGTGGCTCATGCCTGTAGTCCCAGCTACTTAAAAGGCTGAGGCAGGAGAATCACTTGAATGCAGGAGATGGAGGTTGTAGTGAGCCCAGATTGCACCACTGCACTGTAGCCTGGGTGACAGAGCGAGACTATGTCTCAAAGAAAAAAATAAAAAGAAAGAAAAGAAAAGAAAAAAGAACTGGTCAATATTTCCACACAAAAAATTCATAGATTTAACAGCACCTCATGCGTTCTCAAACTACTAATCAGAAAAATAAAACATGGACCTTACTTTCAACAGGATTATAATGCAGACTATAAACAGAAAAATCCAAAAACATGTTTAAGATGTCATTTACTGAGGACTAGTAAGTTCCTCTGGAAAACATGAAGTCATGGACAAGCAGAAGGAAGATGAAAAAAAGGCTGAAGTAACAGAAACATTTTGATGAAAATTATATTCAAGTTTGTATAAGAAGAACATACATAAATAGAATATTTCATAATCAAACACCAAGATTCAAAAAATTTTATGAAAAGAAAGAAATATGTTCATATTCATTAGTCACACAATTTGTATGTTGTTTTTCTTTTTTCTTTTTTTTGAGATGGAGTCTCACTCTGTGGCACTGGCTGGAGTGCAGTGACACAGTCTCGGCGCAGTGCAACCTCCACCTCCCAGGTTCAAGCAATTCTCCTGCCTCAGCCTCCCAAGTAGCTGGGACAATAGGTGTGTGCCACCATGCCCAGTTAATTTTTGTATTTTTAGTAGAGACAGGGTTTCACCATGTTGGCCAGGATGGTCTCCATCTCTTGATGTTGTGATCTGCCCACTTTGGCCTCCTAAAGTGCTGGGATTACAGGCATGAGCCAACACACCTGGCCTTTAAATATTATTTATACAATGATCATATTTATAATATCATAGTTTATTATTGTTGTCACTTAATTGATGAGTTTATTATTATATTATAATATGGGTTTATAATAGGACTGGTTTTCATTCATTTACTCATTCAAATATGCTTTGAAAACAATGTGCAAGTTCTTTTTTAAAAAAAAAAAATATGTCACAGGATTGTGTTGTATGTCATGTACATAAATTGGTAACCAAAGCCTGCAGCTAAGAAAGGGATCAAGGACCCATCTTTTCTTTTCTCTTCTTTTCTTTTCTTTTTTTTTCTTCTCTTCTCTTTCTTTCTTTCTTTCTTTCTTTCTCTCTCTCCTTTTGAGATGGAATTTCACTCTTGTCGTGCAGGCTGGAGTGCAATGGCACAATCTCGGCTCACTGCAACCTCTGCCTTCCTGGCTCAAGTGATTCTCTTGCCTCAGCCTCCCAAGTAGCTGGAATTACAGGCATGTGTCACCACCACAACTGGCTACTTTTTGTATTATTAGTAGAGATTACCATGTTGGCCAGCCAGATCTGGAACTTCTGACCTCAGGTGATCCCCCTGCCTTGGCCTCCCAAAGTCCCGGGATTACAGGCATGAGCGACTGCACCTGGTCAAGAACCCTCCTTTCTAGCATCAGGGAACTGTGGCATGGGGCTACTGGAGGAACCACTTTTTCAGAATGTGTGGGCATCTCTCCTCCAGCCCCAACCCCACAATGCTGGCTATAAGGAAAGGCCTAGAGGAAGACCGATCTGGCCTGTTGTGGGAGCCAAGGGAGCTGCTTCCCTTTTTCAAGCCAAGGGAGGCAGGCCTCTGGGAAACCCTTGTCGAGGTGGCAGGATGTGGGCTCTATAAACTCCTGGCTTGTTTAAGAACCAGTGAGCCCTTTAATTCAGTTGGATGCCGCAGTGTCCAGGGTGCGGGTGAACAGCCCTGGGGTGAGCTACTTGGTGAGGGCTGTGGGTAGAGAGAGGGCAAGACCCATCTTCGTGTCCCCTGGCCTGGAGTTTCAGTCCCAGCTGGGACATAAAATTGATTCTGCATATGCCGATGGCCCTAATAGTTTGCTACCAAGGATAGGTGAGTTCGGGAGCCTGTGACCACCGCTGAGTGGAACATCTGAGGCATGTAGCAGGATGCTGTGAGCTGGGGCAGGAAGATACAAGCCAAGAGTCTAAAAGGACAATCAATGGCTATGGGAGGTACACAGGAGGGGGCTCTCCTTAGAGTGCCTATTGGAAGCACCACTGGTCAGCATCAAGCCCATGCATAGTGCATTGCTGCTGGATAGGAGAGAATGTCTCCTTGCTGGGTCAAATGGGACAACAACTGTCTTTTACTTCTTCCTCAGGCCCCAATACTGGTCTCATTCTGGTAATATTGAGGGAGAAGAAGGGATGATGGAAGTGAACACCAGAACTATAAGTAGACAAAGCCCAGGTCTAATCTTGCCTAGGGGAAGAGGACGAGGACTTCGAGTTTGGTATACTAAGAGCAAAACTTTCATAGCACTTACTTCCTGTGCCTGGCACTCTTCTAAGCATCTTAATCATATGGACTTATTTAACCCTGGCAATGTTCCTATGAGGTAGCTACTATCATTATCCCCATTTTACAGATGATGAAACTGGGGCACAGAGGTTGAGTAACATGCCCAAAACTCTCAGTTAGTAAGTGGCAGAGCTAGGATTCCAATCCAGGCAGCCAGCTTTCAGAATCTGTAGGTTTTCACTGAATAAGAATTAATCCACAGAATTGAAGTAAGGCTACTAAAAACAACAACAGGGAGGGGCGGAGCAGGATGGCCGAATAGGAACATCTCCAGTCTCCAACTCCCAGCGTGAGCGCCACAGAAGACTGGTGATTTCTGCATTTTCAACTGAGGTACTGGGGTCATCTCACTAGGGAGTGCCAGACAATCAGTGCTGGTCAGCTGCTGTAGCCCGACCAGTGAGAGCTGAAGCAGGGTGAGGCATCGCCTCACCTGGGAAGTGCAAGGGGGAAGGGAATCCTTTTCCTAGCCAGGGGAACTGAGAAACACAACACCGGGAAAATCAGGTAACTCCCACCCCAATACTGCACTTTAAGGAAACGGGCACACTAGGAGATATATCCCACACCTGGCCGGGAGGGTCCCACACCCATGGAGCCTCCCTCATTGCTAACACAGCAGTCTGCGATCTAACCGCAAGGCAGCAGCGAGGCTGGGGGAGGGGCGCCCGCCATTGCTGTGGCTTAAGTAGGTAAACAAAGCCGCTGGGAAGCTCGAACTGGGTGGAGCTCACAGCAGCTCAAGGAAACCTGCCTGTCTCTGTAGACTCCACTTCTGGGGACAGGGCACAGCTAAACAACAACAACAACAAAAGCAGCAGGAACCTCTGCAGACACAAACGACTCTGTCTGACAGCTTTGAAGAGAGCAGTGGATCTCCCAACACCGAGATTGAGATCTGAGAAGGGACAGACTGCCTGCTCAACTGAGTCCCTGACCCCTGAGTAGCTTAACTGGGAGACATCCCCCACTAGGGGCAGTCTGACACCCCACACCTCACAGGGTGGAGTACACCCCTGAGAGGAAGCTTCCAAGGAAGAATCAGACAGGTACACTCGCTGTTCAGCAATATTCTATCTTCTGCAACCTCTGCTGCTGATACCCAGGCAAACAGGGTCTGGAGTGGACCTCAAGCAATCTCCAACAGACCTACAGCTGAAGGTCCTGACTGTTAGAAGGAAAACTATCAAACAGGAAGGACACCTATACCAAAACCCCATCAGTACACCACCATCATCAAAGACCAGAGGCAGATAAAACCACAAAGATGGGGAAAAAGCAGGGCAGAAAAGCTGGAAATTCAAAAAATAAGAGCGCATCTCCCCCTACAAAGGAGCACAGCCCATCACCAGCAATGGATCAAAGCTGGTCAGAAAATGACTTTGACGAAATGAGAGAAGAAGGCTTCAGTCCATCAGAGCTAAAGGAGGAATTACGTACCCAGCGCAAAGAAACTAAAAATCTTGAAAAAAGGGTGGAAGAATTGACAGCTAGACTAATTAATGCAGAGAAGGTCATAAACGAAATGACAGAGATGAAAACCATGACACGAGAAAAACGTGACAAATCCACAAGCTTCAGTAACCGACTCAATCAACTGGAAGAAAGAGTATCAGCGATTAAGGATCAAATGAATGAAATGAAGTGAGAAGAGAAACCAAAAGAAAAAAGAAGAAAAAGAAATGAACAAAGCCTGCAAGAAGTATGGAATTATGTAAAAAGACCAAATCTATGTCTGAATGGGGTACCTGAAAGTGAGGGGGAAAATGGATCCAAGTTGGAAAACACTCTTCAGGATATCATCCAGGAGAACTTCCCCAACCTAGCAGGGCAGGCCAAAATTCAAATTCAGGAAATACAGAGAATGCCACAGAGATAGTCCTCGAGAAGAGCAACTCCAAGACACATAATTGCCAGATTCACCAAAGTTGGAATGAAGGAAAGAATTTTAAGGGCAGCCAGAGAGAAAGGTCGGATTACCCACAAAGGGAAGCCCACCAGACTAATAGCAGATCTCTCGGCAGAAACTCTACAAGCCAGAAGAGAGTGGAGGCCAATATTCAACATTCTTAAAGAAAAGAATTTTAAACCCAGAATTTCATATCCAGCCAAAGTAAGTTTCATAAGTGAAGGAGAAATAAAATCCTTTACAGATAAGCAAATGCTTAGAGATTTTGTCACTAGCAGGCCTACCTTACAAGAGACCCTGAAGGAAGCCCTAAATATGCAAAGGAGCAACCGGTACCAGCCATTGCAAAAACATGCCAAAATGTAAAGACCATTGAGGCTAGGAAGAAACTGCATCAACTAACGAGCAAAATAACCAGTTAATATCATAATGACAGGATCAAGTTCACACATAACAATATTAACCTTCAATGTCAATGGACTAAATGCTCCAATTAAAAGACACAGACTGGCAAATTGGATAAAGAGTCAAGACCCATCAGTCTGCTGTATTCGGGAGACCCATCTCACTTGCAGAGACATACATAGGCTCAAAATAAAGGGATGGAGGAAGATCTACCAAGCAAATGGAGAACAAAAAAAAGGAGGGGTTGCAACACTAGTTTCTGATAAAACAGACTTTAAGCCATCAAAGATCAAAAGAGACAAAGAAGGCCATTATATAATGGTAAAGGGATCAATTCAACAGGAAGAGCTAACTATCCTAAATATATATGCACCCAATACAGGAGCACCCAGATTCATAAAGCAAGTCCTTAGAGACTTATAAAGAGACTTAGACTCCCATACAATAATAATGGGAGACTTCAACAACCCACTGTCAACATTAGACAGATCAACAAGACAGGAAGTTAACAAGGATATCCAGGAATTGAACTCATCTCTGCACCAAGCGGACCTCATAGACATCTATAGAACTCTCCACCCCAAATCAACAGAATATACATTCTTCTCAGCACCACATCACACTTATTCCAAAATTGACCACATAATTGGAAGTAAAGCACTCCTCAGCAAATGTAAAACAGAAATTATAAGAAACTGTCTCTCAGACCACAGTGCAATCAAACTAGAACTCAGGACTAAGAAACTCAATCAAAACCTCTCAACTACATGGAAACTGAACAACCTGCTCCTGAATGACTACTGGGTACATAAGGAAATGAAGGCAGAAATAATGATGTTCTTTGAAACCAATGAGAACAAAGATACAACATACCAGAATCTCTGGGACACATTTAAAGCAGTGTGTAGAGGGAAATGTATAGCACTAAATGCCCACAAGAGAAAGCAGAAAAGATCTAAAATTGACACTCTAACATCACAATTAAAAGAACTAGAGAGGCAAGAGCAAACACATTCAAAAGTTAGCAGAAGGCAAGAAATAACTAAGATCAGAGCAGAACTGACGGAGATAGAGACACAAAAAACCCTCCAAAAATCAATGAATCCAGGAGTTGGTTTTTTAAAAAGATCAACAAAATTGTCAGACTGCTAGCAAGACTAATAAAGAAGAAAAGAGAGAGGAATCAAATAGATGCAATAAGAAATGATAAAGGGGATATCACCACTGACCCCACAGAAATACAAACTACCATCAGAGAATACTATAAACACCTCTATGCAAATCAATAGAAAATCTAGAAGAAATGGATAATTTCCTGGAGACTTACATTCTTCCAAGACTAAACCAGGAAGAAGTTGAATTCCTGAATAGACCAATAACAGGCTCTGAAATTGAGGCAATAATTAATAGCCTACCCAGCAAAAAAAGTCCAGGACCAGATGGATTCACAGCTGAATTCTACCAGAGGTACAAGAGGAGCTGGTACCATTCCTTCTGAAACTATTCCAATCAATAGAAAAAGAAGGAATTCTCCCTAACTCATTTTATGAGGTCAATATCATCCTGATACCAAAGCCTGGCAGAGACACAACAAAAAAAGAGAATTTTAGACCAATATCCCTGATGAACATCGATGCAAAAATCCTCAATAAAATACTGGCAAACCGGATTCAGCAGCACCTCAAAAAGCTTATCCACCATGATCAAGTGGGCTTCATCCCTGGGATGCAAGGCTGGTTCAACGTTCGCAAATCAATAAATGTAATCCAGCATATAAACAGAATCAAAGACAAGAACCACATGATTATCTCAATAGATGCAGAAAAGGCTTTTGACAAAATTCAACAGCCCTTTATGCTAAAAACGCTCAATAAATTCGGTATTGATGGAACATACCTCAAAATAATAAGAGCTATTTATGACATCCACAGCTAATAAAATACTGAATGGGCAAAAACTGGAAAAATTCCCTTTGAAAACTGGCACATGACAGGGATGCCCTCTCTCACCACTCCTGTTCAACATAGTGTTGGAAGTTCTGGCTAGGGCATTCAGGCAAGAGAAAGAAATCAAGTGTATTCAGTTAGGAAAAGAAGAAGTCAAATTGTCCCTGTTTGCAGATGACATGATGGTATACTTAGAAAACCCCATTGTCTCAGCCCAAAATCTCCTTAAGCTGATAAGCAACTTCAGCAAAGTCTCAGGATACAAAATTAATGTGCAAAAATCACAAGCATTCTTATACACCAGTAACAGACAAACAGAGAGCCAAATCAGGAATGAACTTCCATTCACAATTGCTTCAAAAAGAATAAAATACCTAGGAATCCAACTTACAAGGGATGTAAAGGATCTCTTCAAGGAGAACTACAAACCACTGCTCAGTGAAATCAAAGAGGACACAAACAAATGGAAAAACATGCCATGCTCATGGATAGGAAGAATCAGCATCGTGAAAATGGCCATACTACCCAAGGTTATTTATAGATTCAATGCCATCCCCATCAAGCTACCAATGACTTTCTTCACAGAATTGGAAAAAACGGCTTTAAAGTTCATATGGAACCAAAAAAGAGCCCGCATTGCCAGACAATCCTAGGTCAAGTGGACAAAGCTGGAGGTGTCACACTACCTGACTTCAAACTATACTACAAGGCTGCAGTAACCAAAACAGCATGGTACTGGTACCAAAACAGAGATATAGACCAATGGAACAGAACAGAGTCCTCAGAAATAATACCACACATCTACAGCCATCTGATCTTTGACAAATTTGAGAGAAACAAGAAATGGGGAAAGGATTCCCTATTTAATAAATGGTGCTGGAAAATTGGCTAGCCATAAGTAGAAAGTTGAAACTGGATCCTTTCCTTACTCCTTATACAAAGGTTAATTCAAGATGGATTAGAAACTTAAATGTCAGACCTAATACTATAAAAACCCTAGAAGAAAAGCTAGGTAATAGCATTCAGGACATAGGCATGGGCAAGGACTTCATGTCTAAAACACCAAAAGCAACGGCAGCAAAAGCCAAAATTGATAAATGGGATCTAATTAAATTAAAGAGCTTCTGCACAGCAAAAGAAACTACCATCAGAGTGAACAGGCAACCTACAGAATGGGAGAAATTTTTTGCAATCTACTCATCTGACAAAGGGCTAATATCCAGAATCTACAAAGAACTCAAACAAATCTACAAGAAAAAACAAACAACCCCATCAAAAAGTGGACAAAGGATATGAACAGACATTTCTCAAAAGAACACATTCATACAGCTAACAGACACATGAAAAAATGCTCATCATCACTCACCATCAGAGAAATGCAAATCAAAACCACAATGAGATACCATCTCACACCAGTTAGAATGGCAATCATAAAAAGTCAGGAAACAATAGGTGTTGGAGAGGATGTGGAGAAATAGGAACACTTTTACACTGTTGGTGGGATTGTAAACTAGTTCAACCATTATGTGAAACAGTATGGCGATTCCTCAAGGATCTAGAACTAGATGTACCATATGACCCAGCCATCCCCCTACTGCGTATATACCCAAAGGATTATAAATCATGCTGCTACAAAGACACATGCACACGTATGTTTATTGCGGCACTATTCACAATAGCAAAGACTTGGAATCAACCCAAATGTCCATCTGTGACAGACTGGATTAAGAAAATGTGGCACATATACACCATGGAATACTATGCAGCCATCAAAAAGGATGAGTGTGCATCCTTTGTAGGGACATGGATGCAGCTGGAAACCATCATTCTTAGCAAACTATCACAAGAACAGAAAACCAAACACTGCATGTTCTCACTCATAGGTGGGAACTGAACAATGAGATCACTTGGACTCAGGAAGGGGAACATCACACACTGGGGCCTATCATGGGGAGGGGAGAAGGGGGAGGGATTGCATTGGGAGTTATACCTGATATAAATGATGAATTGATGGGTGCAGATGAGTTGATGGGCACAGCACACCAACATGGCACAAGTAAATATACATATGTAACAAACCTGCACATTATGCACATGTACCCTAGAACTTAAAGTATAATAAAAAAAATTAAAAAAACAACAACAAAATAACAATAAAAACGAGAAAACAAAAAATGGCCAAGAAGTTATAGAACCAGAATGAAATATCATTAAGGATGCTACTATCTAACAGGAAAGGGGGTTTAATGGAACATAATTAGTGGCAGGTTTTAGATACTGATATGTGCTTTGGCTGTGTCCCCACCCAAATATCGAACTGTAGCTCCCGTAATTCCCACGTGTCATGGGAGGGACTCGGTGGGAGGTAACTGGATCATGAGGGTGGGACTTTTCCTGCTGTTCCTGTTATAGTGAATAAGTCTCATGTGATATGATAATTTCATAATGGGGAGTTCCCCTGCACATACTCTCTCTTGCTTGCCTGCTGCCATTCAAAATGTGACTTTGCTCCTCTGCCTTCCACTATGATTGTGAGGTCTCTCCAGCCATGTGGAACTGTGAGTCAATTAAACCTCTTTTCTTTTTAAATTACCTAGTCTCCGGTATGTTTTTATTAGCAGTATGAGACTAAGCTAATACAGATAAAACAATATTCACCCTCAGTGAGTTGAGACTCCTTGGTGAGCCGCTTTCTCACATCCTTCTCTGTTTCTTCCTATGAGCTGTGAGGTAAGCACTGTTATTATTTTCATTTTACAGACAAGGAAACTGAGTTTTAGAGAGTTTAAATGATGTGCCCAAGGTCACCCACCTACAAGTGGTGAAGTTGGGTGTTTGAAGCAAGTTCTTTTGACTTTAGAACCTAAGCTTTGTATCTCTTCCTCATGGAGGTGTCAATATGAAGCTCACATACATGTTACCATTTTTGGTCTAGTTGGCCTATGGAGGAAGACACAGTGTAGAGCTATGATATGAGGGAGAAAGGTAAGAAGATTCATGAAACAGGTGCATGTGACATTTTGAGTGGGTGGAGGATAGACTCAAAGTTATAACTCCTCAAAATAATTAAAAAGGACAGGACTAAGGACATTACTACACATTGCCAAACAATAATGGTGATGACATCATTTTGAGCCTTTACATAGCACCAGATTCGAAGGAAGCTTAGTTAACCTAAGCTTCATGGTAACCTTAGGAGAGAGGTGATATCTACTCCATTTTGTGGATGAAAACCCAAGGCTCAGAGATGTTAATGGACTTACCCAAGCATGCACAGCTCATAAAGAGATAAGTACAGATTAAAATCAGGTTTGGCTGGTTCTAAGCCTAACCCCTTTCCTCCAACATATGACTATTTTCAGAGCACCACTGTCATCTTCCCTCATTTGATTCTCATGGGGATCAGAAGCAGAGGAGGGACTGTTATTCCCACTCTACACAGGGCATAGCACTGCAAAGGCTGTGCCCAAAACTTCTCTCTGGAGTTCAGACCTGCAGATACAACGGTCTCATGGACATTTCTCCACTTAGATATCCCACAGATTCCTTAAACCCACCATGTCCAAAATGGAACATATCATTTCATCTCTTTTTAAAATGATTGTCCGTATTCTTCCATTCATTCATTGATTCATTTAATAAATAGTTACCAGGCTCTGGGAATAAACACCTCAGTAGTAAGAGAAGTCAAATTCAGCCAGTTGCCTAAACCAGAAGCCTAGAAATGTTCCTGGCTGACCCCAACCCTCCACATCTAATCCCTCATTGAGGTTTTGTATGTCTCCTACTAAATAGCTCTAAAATTTATCCATATCTTCCATGCTTCTATTATCTCTTGGCTAGAATTTTTTTTTTTTAGACAAGAGTCTCGCTTTGTCACCCAGGCTGGAGTGCAATGGCATGGTCTTGGCTCACTGCAACCTCCACCTCCCAGGTTCAAGCGATTCTCCTGCCTTAGCCTCTGGAGTAGCTGGGACTACAGGCATGTGCCACCGCACCCGGCTAATTTTTGTATTTTTAGTAGAGACGGAGTTTCGCCATGTTGACCAGACTGTTCTTGAACTCCTGACCTTGTGATCTGCCCTCCTAGGCCTCCCAAAGTACTGGGATTACAGGTGTGAGCCACCGCACCTGGCTTGGCTAGAATATTATATCAGCTTCCAGATGTCTCATGTCTCCCTATTCTGTTGTTTGTCCTTCTCTTCCTTCTCCTCCTCCAATACATATTCCCTACAAGTCTGAATGATGTTTCTAAAATGCAAATCTATGTCAATCCCCTCCACTGAATGCTCTTCAATAGCTTCTGAAACTGCTCAGGATGGCTTACAAGGCTCTAGGGCCTGGCCCCACCCACCTCTGAAGCCTCAGTTGTTACTGTTCTTCCCTGGCATTTTCTACTCAAGTTTTGCTGCACTCGTTTTGGTTTTTGGAGCTTCATCACAGTGGCTTTCACGCCCAGGATTTCATACATCCTGCCACCTCTGGCAAAACATCCTTCTGATTCTTTTCACATGGCTGATGCCTACACATTCTTCAGATCTCAGTTTAAATGACTCCTCTTCAGGGAGGTCTTTTTTGACTCCATGGATTAGGTATTTGTTCCCCTGTCCCAGCACAGTCCCTATTTCACCAGCCATTGTTTGTTGATGTACTGACTTATTTAACACATTTTTTTTTCTCTGAAGACCAAATTGTCCTGCCTACCAATGATACATACTAACTGAACATATGAACAAATGAATCAATGAATAAATGAATAGGTGAAGGCCTAGAGTTACTAAAGAACATGGCAAAGTCTGGAAAGGGGAAGTGTCTCTGGAGACTCCAGCAGGGAATTTCAGGGGCCAATGATAACAGGTGATGCTGGAGAAGTAATCAGGTGCTGGAATAGGGTGGGCCTTATGTGCCTGTCCCTTTCTGGATCATCCCTGAAGGATGTTGGTGAAGGGAAGTCCTCCCAGTGGGCATAACTTTGAGTGATGTACCTGGTCGTTCACTTTGCTTGAAAGGAGGAATGGTCGGACGTGTGATTCTACACTGAGTCATGGCTGTGGCCATGGTTTGGCTCGATAGTCAGGGACTTGGAAGGAACATGATTAGAAAACTGGTGACAAGAAAATTTGGGGAAGAGGTATGTGGATAGACCTCTATGAATGAGCAAAAAATGTGAAGATATTTGTATTCTATATTAATGCCTATCAAAGGGTGGCCTCAGCAGAGCATTTTGATAATCAAGTGGCTAAGATGACTTGTCTGTGGATATCAGTCAGCCTCTTTCCTTAGCCCCTTCTGTCATTGCCCAGTGGCTCCTGAATGAAGTGGCCATGGTGACAGGGATGAAAGTTATGCATGGGCTCAACAACGACGATTTTCATTCAGCAAGGCCAACCTGCCTAGAGCCACGACTGAGTGCCCAATCTGCCAGCAGAAGAAATCAACACCGACTCCTTGATATGGCACCATTCTCTGGGGTGACCAGCCGGCTACCTGGCGGCTGGTTGATTACACTGGACCCATTCCATCATGGAAAGGGCAGCATTTTGTCCTTAATGGAATAGACTCTTACTCTGAATATGGATTTGCCTTCCATTGCATGCAATACTTCTGCCAAAATACTATCTGTGAATTTATAGATGGTTTATCCAACATCACAGTATTACACACAGCACTGCTGTGAGATTGAGGAACTTGCTTCACTTGAATGAAGTGCAGTAATGAGCCCCATGCTTGTGGAATTCACTGCTTTTACCATGTTCCCCACCATCCTGAAGCAGCTGGATTGATAGGATGATGGAATGGCCTTTAGAAGACTCAGTCACAGTTCCAGGTAGGTGACATTACCTTTTTGGGCTGGGACAAGGTTCTTCAGGAAGCTGTATATGCTCCAAATCAGTGTCCAATATTAGTACTGTTTCTCCCATAGCCAGGAATTGCAGGTCCAGAAATCAAGAGGTGGAAATGAGAGTGGCACCAGTCACTATCACCCCTAATGACCCACTAACAAAATTTTTCCTTTGTCCCTGTGACCTTTTGCTCTGCTAGCCTAAATGTCTTAGGTCTAAGAGGAGGAATGTTTCCACCAGGAGACATAGCAATGATCCCATTCAACGAGAAGACTGCCACCTGGCCACTTTGGGCTTCTCAGACCTCTAAATGAACAGGCAAAGAAAGTTACTGTGCTTGTGGAGGTGATTGATCCCGACTATAAAGGAGAGATTGGACTGCTACTCCATAATGGAGGTAAGGAAGAGTAGGTCTGGATTCCTTACAGCATGTCTTAGTATTAGCATGCTCTGGGATTAAAGTCAATAGAAAATTACAGTTAGTCTGACTTACGATGGTTCGACTTATGACTTTTTGACTTTACCATGCAAAGCAATAGGTATTCATTGCTGTCCTCAACTTACCATGGGACTATATGCAGATAAGCCCATTGTGAATTGAGCCCCATTATAAAGCCAGGAACATTTGTACAAAAACCCAATCCAGGCAGGACTACTCATGGCTCAGACCTTTGAGGAATGAAAGGTTAAGTCACCATCATCAGGTAAAGAACCATGACCAGCTGAGGTGCTTGCTGAGGGTAAAGGGAATATGGAATGAGTAGTGGAAAAAGGTTGTTATAAATACCAGCTGTGACCATGTGGTCAGTTATAGAACAGAGGACTGTAATTGTCATAAGCATTTCCTCCTTATTTTGTTATATGTTTATGTGTGTGTACAAATACCTATCTTTCTTCCTCTTATTCTTTGATCATGTAACATAAGATGTATTGACTTTGTATCATAGAATTTAAGTATTGTTAGCTTTCCATCATAGTATTTAAGTTATAGGGTATCAAAGAGAAGAACAAACATCACTCGAGGAGTTTGCAACTTCTTCCGGGGAAAGGGTTAATGCCTCTTTGATTGTATGCAGGATAGTTGTATCATGTTAGGTAGAAGTATGACCTTTTACTGTCTTTATCTGGAGATTAAATATGGTTTAAGGAAATCTGTATGGGTGCCAAGTTGACAAGAGGTAGACTTGTGATGGTTAGTTTTATGTCAATTTGGTTGGGCCATGGTGCCCAGGTATTTGGTCAAACTTTATTCTGGATGTTTCTGTGAGGGTATTTTTTGTGGGGTGAGATTAATATTTAAATTAATGGACTTTGAATAAAGCAGGCTACCCTCCATAATATGGGTGGGCCTCATCCAATCAGTTGAAGGCCTCAGCAGAACAAAAACTGACCTCCCACAAGCAAGAAGGAATTCTGTCAGCAGATGGAGTTCTGACTTGAACTGCAACATCAGCTCCTCCCTCAGTCTCCAGCCTGCTGGTCCATCCTGCAGATTTTGGACTTGTCATCTTCCATAATCCATGAGATTTATTTTCCTTAAAATAAATCTCTCAGCCATGGTGGCTCATGCCTGTAATCCCAGCTCTTTGGCAGGCTGAGTCGGGCAGATCACCTGAGGTAAGGAGTTCAAGACCAGCCTGGCCAACATGGTGAAACCCTGTCTCTACTAAAAATACAAAGATTAGGCAGGGGTGGTGGTGCATGCTTGTCATCCTAGCTACTCGGGAGGCTGAGACACGAGAAGCGCTTGAACCTGTGAGACAGGAGTCACAGTGAGCCGAGATTGTGCCACTGCATTCCCGCCTGGGCAACCAGAGTGAAACTCTATCTCAAAAAATAAATAAATAAATAAATAAATAAATAAAGTTAAAAATAAATAAATAAATAAATATCTCATACTCTCTACACATTCCATATGTCCCATTTCTCTGGAGAATCCTCATATAAGGGCCCCTAAGACAGTGGGACAAACTGACTCCTCATACTCTGAAGTAGATAAATGGAGTAGGGGTGAGGAGGCTTTAGAGTTACCTGATGACATTGCTGCACATCAGGGTATTTAGATACAAGGAAGAGGGGCCTTTGTTTTCACATCCCCCAGTCTGCCCACCTAACTCTAGGGCTAGGGCCAACCTTAGGGAGTGAGTCTCCACTGCTTTCTCCACTAAGAGGGGATGTGCCCCTGATGTTGAGTTTAGGCCCCTCCCTCAGAGATCACCTGGAATGTTCCTGTCAGGTCTCTCAGATGAGGAAACTGTGGCCCAGCAGGGGAAGGGACCTACCCAAGGTTGCTCAGTTACATTTAGAACTAAGGTAATTACATATCAGAACTAAAATTGATTGTCAGATTCTTACTCTAGTGCACCGAACATGAACACACCATGCTGCTCACCTATTTTTACCTCAGTTTATTTATTGTTTTATTCAGAAGAAGACCCCATGCTAAAAAGCACAGAGCTAAAAGGGAGTTGATTTAGCTTTTTGTACTCAAAAGGTGAATTTTTAAAATATTCAAGGGATGGTTACTGATATAAAGGGCTTTACTGTCCCATCAAGGTAAAGGCTTTGATGAACAGTGTGACTGTAAATTGTAATTTCTGATGTCATGAGGTGGTTAACAAAAATTTGAAAGATAATCAGTGACAAGTACTCTTACAATGGTTATAAATCAAAACATCATGCTCCATTCTGTGTTTTAATTGCAGAGGTGTTCAAAATTAGTCACATAGCACAGCAAAGATTTTATGCTATTTAGGCTATCACCAGAAATACGTACAAAAAATTACAAGGCTATACTGACAGTTTAATTGGTGACTGAGGAAATTTGGGGTGCTACAGTCTCTTCTTGAATATTTTCAGGTATAGTCAACCTTAAAGGTGAGGTCCAGATAAGAGACTCTCAAGCTTTTTGGGCTTCCATACTGTATAATTTTGGGGATTTTTAATCTTTTCTGAAATCTAACTGCTGATGTCCCTAGTTTACCAGATATTATATGCTATGAGAAGTATATTGAGTACCTTATTATGCCAGGGTTAATGAAGAAAAATTTATATATCTAGGCTCCCATCTTAAAATAGAAAAAAAAAAAAAACAACTGTTGAGGTCTTCAAGTAATTCTACCATTTTTATTTCTATTTAAAATGTTTTCAAATTTAGCATCATTATTTTATATCATTAGATCGAGAGATTCCCTTGTTGAGAATTTTCATGCCTGTGGCAATTATAGTGTTGTATCCTTTTTCATTCCAGATATTGGCTTATTTGTGCCTTCTTTTTTCTTGATTAATCTTGCCAAAGATTAATCAATTTTATTGTTCTTCATATAGAGTTAACTTTTGGTTCTACTGATTTCTCAACTGTTCTTTGTTTCTTTATTTCATTAATTTCTCCTCTTATTTTCATCATTTCCTTCCTTCTACATTTTTGGGGTTTAATTTATTTTTCCAACCTTCCAAGATAAACACTCAGATGATTGACCTCTGTTTTGTTGTTGTTGTTGTTGTTGTTTTGAGATGGAGTCTTGCTCTGTCGCCCAGGCTGGAGTGCAGTGGCATGATCTCGGCTCACTGTAAGCCCTGCCTCCTGGGTTGATGCCATTCTCCTGCCTCAACCTCCTGAGTAGCTGGCACTACAGGCGCCCGGCTAATTTTTATTACATTTTTAGTAGAGATGGGGTTTCACCATGTTACCCAGGATTTTCTCTATCTCCTGATCTTGTGATCCACCTGCCTTGGCCTCCCAAAGTGCAGGGATTACAGGTGTGAGCTACCGCGCCTGACCAGACCTCTGTTTTTCTAATATATGTATTTAAAGTCATAAATCTCCTTCTAAGCCTAGCTTTAGTTGCATCCCACACATTGTGGTGTCATATACTTATTATCATTTAATTCAAAATATTTTACAGTTTCCACTGTGGTTCTTCTTTGACCTATAGGTTATTTAGACATATATTACTTAATGTCCAAACATTTGGGAATTTTAAAAAGTTATGTTTTTGATACTAATATATAGGTAATTTTTACTATGATCTTAGAACATATCCTGTATAATTTCAACACTCTGGTTAGGGTGTGGTGACTTACGCCTGTAACCCAAGCACTTTGGGACGCCGAGGTGGGAGGATCACTTGAGCCCAGGAGTTCAAGACCAACTTAGGCAACATAGAGAGAACCCTGTCTCTTCAAAAAATAAAAGCAAATTAGCTGGGTGTAGTGGCACACACTTGTAGTCCCAACTACTCAGGAGGCTGAGGTGGGAAGATCACTTGAACCTGGGAGATTGAGGCTGCAGTGAGCCCTGACTGTACCACTGCACTCCAGCCTGGGTGCCAGAGTAAGACCCTATCTCAAAACAAAAACCAAAAAAACAAACAAAAAACACACCCCCAAATGCTGGAATTTGTTGAGACTTGATTTTTGAACCTACTGGGTGTGGTGGCTCACGCTTGTAATCCCAGCACTTTGGGAGGCCTTGGTGGTCAGATCACTTGTGGTCAGGAGTTTGAGACCAGCCTGGCCAACATGGTAAAACTCCATCTCTACTAAAAATACAAAAATTAGCCAGGCATGGTGACGCGCACCTGTAATCCCAGCTACTTGGGTGGCTGAGGCACGAGAATCACTGGAACTCAGGAGGCAGAGGCTGTAGTGAGTCAAGATTGCACCACTGCATTCCAGCCTGGGCAACAGAGCGAGACTCTGTCTCAAAAATAAATTTTTTTTTTGAACGAGCATTATATGGTCAATTTTGGAAAAGTGTTCCCATGTACACTTGAAAAGAATGTGGATTTGCTATAGACAATAGCAAAGACATGAAATCAACCTAGGTGCTCATCAACAGTGGATTGGATAAAGAGAATGTGGTAGATATGCACCATGGAATACTAAGCAGCCATGCAAAAGAATGAGAATTTGTGCTTTGCAGCAGCATGGATACAGCTAGAGGTCATTATCCTAGGCAAATTAATATAGAAACAGAAGACCAGATACCACATACTCTCACTTATAAGTGGGCGCTAAACATTGGGCACACACGAACACAAATATGGGAACAATGGACACTGGAGACTCCAAAAGATGGGAGGTAGGGAAGTGGGGCAAAGGCTGAAGAACTTTCTATCAGGTACTATATTCACTATATGGGTGATGAGATCAGTACAGTATAAGTATATACCCTTGTAACACACCTGCACATTTACCCCCGAATCTAAAATGAAAATTTTAAAAAGAATGTGCATTCTGCATTTATTAAAGTGTGTGTATAATCAGATCATGTTTGTTAAAATCTTCCCATACTGTTACTTATCTTTTGTGTACTTATTCTATCAGTTACTACTACAAGAAGCGTGTTAGGGTCTTTTACCATGAGGCAAGGCTGGGCTCTTGTCTTGTTGAGTGCTAGCCTATTTCCAAGTCTCCTTTATTCCTAGCGTCTCAGTTCTTCAGGGACTTCAAATGAAATCCTGAGTGTTTACCATGCATGGCCCTTTCTTCCTGGTGGTCCTGAATATTTACTCCTCCCAGCTGTATGAGACTGCACTAAACTCTACCCAGCTTCTCAGCTGTTCCTTCACAGCTTTCTGTGCAGTGCTGAGTGCCCAGTCTCTCAGCTGTTGCCTTAGAGTTGACAAGAGCAGAGTGGTGCCTCCACCAGGCTTGCTAGTCTGTGTTTCCCTCCTCTCCGGGATGTTGACCCCTCAGGTTCACTGTCCACATGGCTCTTGCACAACTTCAAACAGGTTTTATTTTCCTTACTATTATCCAGTTTTAAGCAGGTCTCTCCTTGTTGGAAGTGAAAATCATTTTCTTTCAGAGAATTTTTATCTCTTTTAAAAATAGGTAAGAATTTAAAATTCAAAAAATTAAGAGTAAGTTGACCCCCAGTGGAAAGAAATACCTTCTTTACAAGGTTCAACTAAGAGCCCAAACCACAGATATGATGTAGTGATAATTCATTTAGTGAGATTTTTCACTATGTGTTCCTCCTCCCCAATTTTATTTATTATACGAACAACAGTAACAAAGAAGCAATTAATAACCCATGATATCATTCTTCTAAATAAAAATGCACCTCTGTTTTTATTTTTATTTTGGGGTATGTACTTTTCTACATGTCCATTGTTCATGCATAAATTCTATCTATGGTGTCAATAAATAAATTGATGTATCAAATACATTGATGTAGTTTTTCCCTTAACATCACGTCATAAAAATATTCTATCAGGCCAGGCGTGGTGGCTCATGCCTGTAATCCCAGCAATTTGGGAGGCAGAGGCAGGCAGATTACTTGAGGTCAGGAGTTTGAGACCATCCTGGCCAAATGGTGAAACCCTGTCTCTATGAAAAATACAAAAATTAGCCAGGCATGGTGCCACACGCCTGTACTCCCAGCTACTCGGAAGGCTGAGGTAGAAGAATTGCTTGAACCTGGGAACCGGAGGTTGCAATGAGCTGAGATCGCGCCACTGCACTCGGGCCTGGTGACGGAGTGAGACTTCGTCTCAAAAAAAAAAATTGTATGTATATATAACATTCTATCAGTCTATGTAATCCTAATTTTAATAGCTATATCACATAGCCTGAATTGTCTTATATACTTGTCTTGAAACTTCTATTTACTCTGTAAATTGCCTGCATATCTACTTATTTGATCAATCTTTATTTTTAAAATTGAATCTATCATAAATACTTTAAAATGATTTTCCTTAGGCTGGGCGCGGTGGCTCACGCCTGTAATCCCAGCACTTTGGGAGGCCAAGGCAGGCAGATCACGAGGTCAGGAGATCGAGACCATCCTGGCTAACACAGTGAAATTCCATCTCTACTAAAAATACAAAAATTAGCCAGGCGTGCTGGCGGGTGCCTGTGGTCCCAGCTACTCAGGAGGCTGAGGCAGGAGAATGGCATGAACTCAAGAGGCAGAGCTTGCAGTGAGCTGAAATCAGGCCACTGCACTCCAGACTGGGCGACAGAGGAAGACTCCATCTCAAAAAAAAAAAAAAAAAAAGGCTTTCCTTTTAAATTTGTGCTATTTTATTTTTCAAAAGTTTTTTCCCCCATACAGTTAAATTTGTCACTCTTGTGATTTCTTGTATTGCAGAAAAACAAAACCACAGCTGGCTCTTTGCATTTGCTGAGAATGTATTTTAGAGTGCCCACACAGCAAGAGAGTCTATGATTATTGCATTAAACCACACCAAGCATGGTGAGGAAATGAGGATGAGGACATGCTCTTGCTCTTGAGTGACTTGCGCCCTCAGAGGAGGGCTAAGTGTTCCTTGCACATAATCTACTTGTGTTATTCCAACTGTGATGAGGAGGTAACAGAAGCATCAAGAAAGGACCTGGGAAACAGTGTGAAAAGTCTTTAGGGGAAAACAAAGTAAGTATTCTTAACTGTCCTTCATATTTGGGGGAATCAGGCAAGACTTTACTGAGAAGTTAAGTGAATAGAAATTGTTGGTAGAGAAGACAGTTCCAGGCAGAGGGAAACGTACGTGTCACAATGTGGAAGCTTGTGAGAGCATCAAGTGTCAAGGAAGCAAGGCATGCTTAGCATGTAGGGGAATGAGAGGAATGGAGAACAGTGGCGGCAAAGGTGGCCAAGTGACGTTGAAGCCTTTCTTATTTCTTTGCCCAATCAAAATTCCTCTTCTCTGAGTGTTGACATCAGCAAACAACTGCCTGGAATGAGGTTTGACACTCTCTGAGGGCTTTTGAATTTTCAACTGGATTAATCTAACTGGTGTAGAGCATATGGAAAATCTTTTTTAAGTAGGAACTTCTGTACCTATTCCAGACCATCAGCTCCTCCTCTCAGGGTTCCATTCCTATCCTTTCCTTTCTTTTGCAATTTGGACTCAGTAAAAATAAATATTTATTGTTTAAATTGGCACAGAGAACCATGAACATTTTCATCAGCCAGTTAATGAGAACTTCTGAATACCTTTTTATTAAGAGAACTGAAATTAAATATGAACTCAGATCAGCGTTCTCAAGTTGCATGTGGCTGTTTCAAGAACTGAGATCTCAGCATTACATCATTATGCTAGATGTGGAGCACAGAGAAGTCATTTGATTACTGTCAGTTACAGTTCTGAACTCTTGAGTTATGATATCAGAGTATTATTTATTTGTTCTTTATGGAGCAAAATTTAAAAGGAATCAGGCTGGGCATGGTGGCTCACGCCTGTAATCCCAGCACTTTGGGAGGCAGAGGCAGGTGGATCACCTGAGGCCAGGAGTTTGAGACCAGCTTGGCTAACATGGTAAAATCTTGTCTCTAGTAAAAATACAAAAATTATCTGGGTGTGGTTGTGCACACTTGTAATCCCAGCTACTTGGGAGGCTGAGGCAGGAGAATGGCTTGAACCTGGGAGGCAGAAGCTTCAGAGAGCCAAGATCACGCCATTGCACTCCAGTCTGGGCAATAGAGTGAGACCCTGTCTCAAAAAAATAAAAAATAAAAATAAATAAAAGGAATCAGCACTGCATCTTTCGCCCTAAAGGTAAACTTTCATCATTCTTAATTCTTGTTTTTTTCCCCATGACTACTATACTGCATGTGTCATCCCCATTGTCCCTTCCTGTGTCCATGGCAGAAATTACCAGTTGATCTTGAGGACTTTACAGTTGAACCACAATATGGCCTTAAAGCCTTCCCAACCTGAGTCCCAGGCATCACAATTCATGGATTGTATGTGTTTGTGGGATGAAACGTATTTACTTCCCCAGCATCATTTCTACATTCTCCTTTTTTTATTTTTTTGAGACAGAGTCTCACTTTGTTGCCAGGCTGGATTGCAGTGGTGTCATCTTGGCTCACTGTAACCTCCGTCTCCAGGTTCAAGTGATTCTCCTGCCTCAGCCTCCTGAGTAGCTCCATTATACGCACGTGCCACCAAGCCCAGCTAATTTTTGTATTTGTAGTAGAGACGGGGTTTCAACATATAGGCCAGGATGGTCTTGATCTCCTGGCCCGTTGCCGACTTGAGCTCCGGCCGCCTGCTCTGGGGCTCCTTCCCTGCCCGCCCGAGACCCTGACCGTGGCCTCATCCCCGCCCCGATCCGCGCGGCCAGGCGGGCGCCCAGAAGGAGCAGGCGGCGCGGGGGCGCGCTGGGCGGGGGAGGCGTGGCCGGAGCCGCAGCTGCCCGCGGGCTGGGACTGCTCGGTCGCCTCCTGCCCGGCGAGCAGCTCAGGTGGGCCGGGGTGGCGGCGCCCAGTGGCAAGGCGAGGTTACACGGCGGCAGGGTCTCTGCAGGCTGGTGGGTGCGGGGCGGCCCCCGAGGCGCGTTAGAGCTCCGGGCTGGCGCAACCGCCTGTGGATCTGCCGGGGATTGGATCCGACCCACGCTGGGGTGCGCGGGACGGGTTGGGGCTGGGCCTGGGCCTGGAGAGGGAAGGGTGTCTGATCCCCGGGTTCTCCGTAGGAGAGGGATCTGGAGCACCGAAGGAGGTGGAGGCTGGAGGCCCGGGCTCCTCTGGGTGCTAGCGAAGGAGAAGGGCTGGGGGGTCCGGATATCTGGTTTCACAAGGGCCGGGGGATGGGGGATCCAAAGAGGGGATCTGGGTTCCTGGATCCTCGCTGGAAGAGGGGTCTCGGAGGTCTAGATTCCTGGGCTGTCGAAGAGGAAGGGTCTGGGAGGGGTGCTGTTTCTGGGTTTTTAAAAGAGGGGCGTCTTCAAATCTGGGTCCCCAGTATGGGTGCGGGGAGTAACTTTGATTTCTGCCTTCGCAAAGGAGGCGCCTGGGTGCTGGGAGATCCCCACGCTTTCCTGGATTCTCAAAGGAGAGAAGAGCTGGAGGCCTGTGCGCTCATAGGAGAGGGGCTGGTGGTGGATTCCTGTCTCCAAGGAGGAAGGGGCTGGAGTCCGGGTTCCTAGGTTCTCAAAGGAGAGAAGCTGAGTCTCGGACTCCATCATCCTCAAAAACTGGGGTCTAGAGGGCTGGGTTCCTGGATCCTCGAAGAGGGAGGAGGCAGGGGGCCTGGATTCCTGGGTTCTCACTGTGAATCTTTGCCCCTCCCCCAGACCATGTCACCTGAAGAATGGAGGTATCTAGTGGTTCTTCTTATCTCCATCCCCATCGGCTTCCTCTTTAAGAAAGCCGGTGAGTCAGGCTCCCTCCGCAGTGGAAAATAAAGGAGGGGACCCTCTGGAAGGTTCCAGGCTTATGCTGTCCCTTCCCCCTGCAGGTCCTGGGCTGAAGAGATGGGGGGCAGCTGCTGTGGGCCTGGGGCTCACCCTGTTCACCTGTGGGTCCCCACACTTTGCATTCTCTGATCACCATCCTTGGGACCTAGGCCCTCATTCAGGCCCAGCCCTGGTGAGAATTTGGTGGAGGGAGGAGAAGGAGAGGAGGGGAGAGGAGGAAGCACCCTGTTTCCTCTTTGGGTCTTTCTCAGCTTCTGCCTCATCTCTGGCTGTCTGGCTGTCTCTTGTTGATCAGCTCCTTTCTCTGTTTCATGTTTTTTTTCTTTCTTTCTTTCTTTCTTTCTTTTTTGAGATGGAGTTTCGCTCTTATTGCCCAGGCTGGAGTTCAATGGTGCGATCTCAGCTCACTGCAACCTCCACCTCCCGGGTTCAAGCAATTCTCTTGCCCCAGCCTCCCGAGTAGCTGAGATTACAGGCATGCACCACCATGCCTGGCTAATTTTGTATTTTTAGTAGAGATGGGGTTTCTCCATGTTGGTCAGGCTGGTTTCGAACTCCTGACCTTGTGATCTGCCTGCCTCAGCCTCCCAAAGTGCTGGAATTATGGGCATGAGCCACCGTACCCAGCCTCTTCATCTGCTTTTCTTCCTCCCCCGCCTTCTGCATCTGGTCCCTGTGTGTTTGTCCCAGTCCGCTACATCCATGTCATGGAGAGAGGTGGGTGATGTGTCTGCTGGCCCTGCCACCATTCATATTCATTCATATCCAGCCCCCTCTTCTTGAGCCCTGGACCTTGGAAATAAAGAAAAAGTGGAGGATTGCAGGGTCTTCACCTGAAGCTTCTCTGAAGCTCATTCTTCTCTGTTGCTGTGTGTTTCTGTGGCTGAGCCTCTTCTCCCCATTTCAATCATACTCATTCCGTCCCTACATTCACTCTCCAGTCCTCTCTCTCTGCCCTTCTGTGTTTCTGTCTCTGATGAATGGGGAGAGTTGGGGGAGGATTGGTGGCTGGACTCGGGGAGTGGGTGGCCAAGGCTGAGACTTCTGTGCCCAACACAACACACCTCCTGCTTTTGCCCAGCTCCTGCCACGCCCTGGCTCTGGCCTGGACCTTCTCCTATCTCCTGTTCTTCCAAGCCCTCAGCCTGCTGGGTCTGCCCACACCCACGCCCTTCACCAATGCCGTCCAGCTGCTACTGACGCTGAAGGTCAGACTCGGGGCTTGCCACTCCCCTCCAGCCTCCCTGTGGGCCACTTCACCTCCCCACTTTACCTCCCCCTCCAGCCGCTCCTGGATTTTACCTCCTGCACACCCTGGGGGTGGGCCGCCACCACACTGCTGCCCTGGGCATAGGGTTCCCCATTCACTTGCTCTTGGGCAGGTCTTCACCTCCCAGCTCCTCCTGGGGTGAGGAAATAACCCATGTGGGGGTAACAGTAGGTGCCATTGGGTGCTTGCTGTGAGCCAGAGGCCCAGCTGGGTGGTTTACCAACATGCTGTCCTTGAATCTCTGTAGCTAGCTATTTTGCAAAGGAGAAAAACCAGCTCTGGGGAGAAGGTACTTGTTGAAGGGCACAAAACTAGGGCATCCAAGTCTGGCTCCTAGTCACCTGGGAAGATGGGTGAAAACAGACTCCCAGGGCCCACCCCAGACCCACAGAGTCACAGTTTCCTACTGGAGGCTTATCTGTGAACACAGCGGTCATGCTAGGTAGGGAGCGGCCTCCACAGCATTCAGCGTGCCCCGCGGGAGCTCAGCAGTGGCAGGAGTAGGTTGGATGAGAGAGGGATTAGAGGAGGAGCATTTCAGGCCGTAGGGATGACGTGTGTGGAGGGGAGCAGGATGGGTTCACCTGCTGCACCAGCCACATCCACTTTCTGGGAAGAGCAAAAGGGAATGGGCAGCAGGGCTGACACCATGCTAGGTCTGGCTGGCGACCGTGAGGACTTTGGACTTCTTCCCATGGAGGACCGAGATCTGCTGGAAGAGGGGATTTTTGGTTTGCTGCCAGAAGAGGCAATGTGACCAGTTTTAAATGTTTAAAAATACTTGTTCTGGCCGGGCATGGTGGCTTACGCCTGTAATCCCAGCACTTTGGGAGGCTGAGGCAGGCGGATCACCTGAGGTGGGGAGTTTGAGAGCAGCCAGACCAAAATGGAGAAACCCTGTCTCTACTAAAAATACAAAAAATTAGCCGGGCATGGTGGCACATGCCTGTAATCCCAGCTACTCGGGAAGCTGAGGCAGGAGAATTGCCTGAACCCAGGAGGCAGAGGTTGTGGTGAGCTGAGATCGCGCCATTGCACTCCAGCCTGGGCGACAAGAGCGAAACTCTGTCTCAAAAATAAATAAATAGAAATACTCGTTCTAGGCCAGGTGCGGTGGCTCATGCCTTTAATCCCAGCACTTTGGGAGGCTGATGCGGGTGGATTACCTGAGGTCAGGAGTTTGAGACCAGACTGGCCAACATAGTAAAACTCCATCTCTACTAAAAATACAAAAATAAGCCGGTGTGGTGGCTCACACCTGTAATCCCAGCTACTTGGGAGGTTGAGGCAGGAGAATTGCTTGACCCTAGAAGGTGGAGGTTGCAGTGAGCCGAGATCCCACCATCGCACTCCAGCCTGGGCCTCCCCGGGTGAGACTCCGTCTCAAAAAATAAAAAAATAAAAAAAAATACTCGTTCTGGATGTTGAAGGAGAATTGAAGTGGAACAGGGCAAGATGGAATGGACTCGGATAAAGGGATCCTCCTTTATCCTATATAAAGGGATCCAAATAAAAAGGATCCCTTTATCCGAGTCCAGGTGACAGACTGTGGTGCCTTGATACAGGCTGTCGGCTGTGGGTAGGTCTGAGCTGCAGCAGGAAATGTGCATTTAGGATGACTGAAGGAGTGGCCACCGTGTAGGCAGGATGTAGAGGAGTGAAAAGGGATGGTGCCAGCTGGGTGCGGTGGCTCACGCCTGTAATCCCAGCACTTTGGGAGGCCGAGGTGGGCGGATCACGAGGTTGGGAGATCGAGACCATCCTGGCTAACATGGTGAACCCCCGTCTCTACTAAAAATACAAAAAATTAGCCGGGCGTGGTGGCGGGCGCCTGTAGTCCCAGCTACTGGGGAGGCTGAGGCAGCAGAATGGGTGAACCAGGGAGGCGGAACTTGCAGTCAGCCGAGATAGTGCCACTACACTCCATCCTGGGTGACAGAGCAAGACTGCCTCCAAAAAAAAGCGGTGGTGCCTGAACCCCAGACCAGCAGCAGGAGCCGTTCCCAACTCAAGGCCCAGGGGAAGTGGGTCAGGTTGTGGTACCTCGATGGAAAAAGGGTTGTGTAGGCCTGGTGCAGTGATTCATACTTGTATAATCCCAGCGCTCTGGGAGGTCATAGTGGGAGGATTGCTGGAGGCCAGGAGTTTAAGATCAGCCTGGGCAATATAGTGAGACTCTGTCTCTACAAAAAATATATATATATATTTTTTTAAGACAGAATCTCACTCTGTCACCCAGGCTGGAGTGCAGTGGTGTGATGTCACTGCAGCCTCTGCCTCCCAGGTTCCAGCGATTCTCTCTCTTCAGCTTCTCAAGTAGCTGGGACTACAGGCGCCCACCACCACACCTGGCTAATTTTTATATTTTTAGTAGAGATGGGGTTTCACTATCTTGGCTGGGCTGGTCTTAAACCCCTGACATCAAGTGATCTGCCCGCCTAGGCCAACCAAAGTGCTGGGATTACAGGCGTGAGCCACCACATCACACCAGGCCCTATATTTTTTTTTTTTTTTTTTTTTTGAGACGGAGTTTCGCTCTTGTTGCCCAGGCTGGAGTGCAATAGCACGATCTTGGCTCACCACAACCTCCGCCTCCCGGGTTCAAGCAATTCTCCTGCCTCGGCTTCCCGAGTAGCTGGAATTACAGGCATGCATCACCATGCCCGGCTAATTTTTTGTATTTTTAGTAGAGACCGGGTTTCTCTTTGTTGGTCAGGCTGGTCTCAACTCCCAACCTCAGGTGATCCGCCCACCTTCCAAAGTGCTGGGATTACAGGCGCGAGCCACCACGCCGGGCCAACATTATTTTTTTAAAGGGTGAGTAGAGCCACCCACCTTGAAACGATCTATTAAGGGTGATGGCCAGCCCAAGGCCATCTCACAAGGGAATAAAAGCCCTGCCCTCCCTCTCCTGACTTTGTCCGACTCCAGCCAGGGATTTCTATGGACAACCAGCCACAAGCTGTAAGAACGAGATCTATTGATATAGGGTGGACCTTGGGACTGGTGGGAAAGGGTGGAGAGTACAACATAGTCAGCTCAGTAGTGGAGATGAAAAGAGGCAACAGAGTCAAACTTAAGGGATTTCAAGGCAGGCAGATTACTTGAGGCCAGAAATTCGAGACCAGCCTGGCCAGCTGAGGCATGAAAATTGCTTGAGTCCCCAGGAGGTGGAGGTTGCAGTGAGCCAACATCATGCCACTCTACTCCAGCCTGGGTGAAGAGCAAAACTTGTCTCAAAAAAAAAGAGAGATCGGATTTGGGGAGTGAGGGAGTGAGGGAGGTTTTGGGTTTGAACAATTTGGTGGCCTGTTGTTTCAGGGGAGACACTAGAAGAGGATCTACTTTGTGGGGCGGGTAACATCGTCTTCCGTTTCCACTGCGTTTTGGGGTGCCTGGAGACATCCGAATCTAAATGCAGTATAAATGCCAATAAGCCACTTGGTGGATAGGTCTGGGGCTGGGGTAGCGTTTGGGGAGCATCATCAGTGTGTGGATAGTACCGAAACCTCTGTGACTGCCTGAGAGCAGGTAAGGACAGAACAGGGAAGGCGGGGAGGAGGGCCTGGGACTGAGCCCTGGGGAACACTGCCCAGCTAGAGGCATTACACACAACCTAGATCTGCAGAGCTGCGAGCATGCAGCACCCCTTGGCTGCAGAGGGCAGCAGCACAAGGGAGATGGGTGTGGGGAAGGGCCCAAAGTCTGACCTGGCCCCTTGCCCCCCCCCTTCCGCCCAGCTGGTGAGCCTGGCCAGTGAAGTCCAGGACCTGCACCTGGCCCAGAGGAAGGAAATGGCCTCGGGTTTCAGCAAGGGGCCCACCCTGGGGCTGCTGCCCGACGTGCCCTCCTTGATGGAGACGCTCAGCTACAGTTACTGCTACGTGGGAATCATGACAGGTGAGTGGGCCTGCCCGACAGCTCTGTCTCTCCACTGCCCTGAGTGCCTGTTCTGTGTTCCCGCCCTGCCCGGGGCAACCTCCATCCTAGCATCTGCTGCTGTGAGGGTGAGCCTGTGTCTGGGTCTACGTCTTACGCCTCTGCTGGACCAGAGCTGCTTCGGGGTAGAAGCTGGCTGTTCTCAGCCTAAGTGATTCCTTGCTCTTCTCTTCTCCTGTAGCTTATCGGGAGCACAGAGAAGAGAGAAAGGAGGTAAAGATCTATGTCAACCTGATGTTTTTGCTGCCTAGATAACAAATATTCACAGCTTAGGGTCCACTTTCAGTATAAGGAAATATGTTTCATCTGGGCATGGGAACTGATGCCTATAATCTCAGCACTGTGGGAGGCTGAGGCCAGAGGATTGCTTGAGGCCAAGAGTTCAAGATCCACTTGGCCAGTGTAGCAAGATCCCTTCCCTTTATTTTAAACCTTTATTTTAAAAAATAAATAAATATAAAATTAAAAGGACCGGGTGCAGTGACTCACGCCTGTAATCCCAGCACTTCAGGAGGCCGAGACGGGCAGATCTCCTGAGGTCAGGAGTTTAAGACCAGCCTGGCCAACATGGTGAAACCGGGTCTCTACTAAAAATACAGAAATTAGCCGGGCATGGTGGTGTGTGCCTGTAATCCCAGCTGCTTAGGAGGCTGAGACGGGAGAATCCCTTGAACCTAGGAGGCGGAGGTTGCAGTGAGCTGATACTGCACCACTGCACTCCAGCCTGGGCAACAGAGCAAGACTCCATCTCAAAAAATATATATGTATGTTGGCCAGGCACGGTGGTCTGTAATCCTAGCACTTTGGGAGGCCGAGGCGGGTGGATTACAAGGTCAGGAGATCGAGACCATCCTGGATAACACAGTGAAACCCTGTTTCTACTAAAAATACAAAAAATTAGCTGGGCGTGGTAGCGGGCACCTGTAGTCCCACCTACCCAGGAGGCTGAGGCAGGAGAATGGCGTGAACCTGGGAGGCAGAGCTTGCAGTGAGCCAAGATTGCGCCACTGCACTCCAGCCTGGATGACAGAGCGAGACTCCGTCTCAAAAAAATGTATATATATGTATATATATTTATATATATAATATGTGTGTGCGTGTGTATATATATGTGTATATATATGTATATATATGTGTGAAATTTAAAAAAAAGATTTTTCATTAATGTTTACCTCATCAAAGTTTTTTTTCCAATAACAGCTTTAGGGAACTCTAATTCACATATTCATCCACTTAAAACATACAACTCTTGGCTTCTTTGATTTCCTGAAAAAAAAAAAGAAAAGAAAAACCAACATACAACTCCCTGACTTTTAGTATATCCACAGAGTTGTGCAAACATGACCACTGTGTAGTTATTTTCAGAACAATTTCATACCCTGCAAAGAAACCCCATATCCATCATCCCTCAAACCTCCATCCATCCCTGGAAACCAGTAATTGACTTTCTATTTGTAAAGGTTTGTCTGTTCCATACATTGTACTTATAAATGGAATCACACAACATGTGGTTTTATTTATTTTAATTTGGTTTTTTCTTTCTTTTTTTTTTTATTTTTAACTTCCCATGCTGCATTGACCTAAACATATGGTCTTTTGTGAACATACAAAAATTTTAACCCTGGTCCCTTCTGTGAATCACACTGCTTCCTCCCTAGGCCAGATCACCATGATGTTGTAGCTAAAGTTCCACAGCTATCTCTTAGTTTCTTTCCTTCCTCCCTCCCTCCTTCCCTCCTTCCCTCCCTCCTTCCCTCCTTTCCTCCTTCCCTCCCTCCCTGGCTGGAACACAGTAGCACAGTCACTGCTCACTGCAGCCTGGGCTCAAACGATCCTCCCGCCTCAGCCCTCCCAGTAGCTGGGATTACAGGTGCCCTCCACCACACCTGGCTAATTTTTATTTTTTGTAGTGATGGGGTCTTGCCGTTTTGCCCAGGCTGGTCTCGAACTCTTGGGCTCAAGCAGTCCTCCCAGCTAGGCCTCCCAAAGTACTGGGATTCCAGGTGTGAGCCACCGCGCCGGCCCCTCTTTCTAATTTTCTGTCACTGTCTCTGTCTCTCTGAGTTTCTTGTCCCCCCCGTCTCTCGTTCCTTATCCCCATTTCCCTGGGTCTCTGTCCCTACCCTTGGGGTCTCCCCGGCGCCCAGTCTCTGCCCCTCTCTCTCCCTCTTCCCCGCTTCCCTCCAAGCTCCCTCTCCTCCTCCTGCAGACTTGAGCTCTGCCCACCTGCCTGTCTGACGGCGGCCCTCCCTCCCCGCCCCACAGGCGCGTTCTTCCGCTACCGCACCTACCTGGACTGGCTGGAGCAGCCCTTCCCGGGGGCCGTGCCCAGCCTGCGGCCCCTGCTGCGCCGCGCCTGGCCGGCCCCGCTCTTTGGCCCGCTGTTCCTGCTCTCCTCCCACCTCTTCCTGCTGGAGGCCGTGCTCGAGGACGCCTTCTACGCCCTCCCGCTGCCCGCCCGCCTCTTCTACATGATCTCCCTCTTCTTCGCCTTCCGCATGCTCTTCTACGTGGCCTGGATTGCTGCCAGCTTTGGGGCCTACCCCGTGGCCGCCAAAGCCCGGGCCGGGGGCGGCCCACCCTCCAATGCCCACCCCCCAGCAGGTCAGGCGGCGCGAGGGAGGCTTCCCAAGACCCAGCAGCCCCCACCTCCAAGGGCTGGCTCTGCCCGTAGCAGGGAGGAGAGCGGGGAGCAAGGGGCCAGGGACACCATCTTTTTGTTAGCTGAGTGTCGCCCCCTTGGCAACCACGGCCTGCCAGCCCCTATCGGTAGGGAAAAGACCCCTGGTACTGACAGATGCCCCTTGTTGCTAGCGCTTGTCACCCCGCAGTATGGTGAACTGCCCCCTGTCGCTAGGAAAAGGTGGTAACTTAGCAACCCTGTGCCACCCCTCTGTTGCCACGGAAGTGTCACCCCCCAGAACCAGGTTGTTCCTGCTTGCTGGGGATGCCATCCTTTGGTAGTGGTGGGTCACCCTCTGTTGCTAGGGAAACGGTTCCCTAGCAACGGAACACTGCTATTTGCTAGGGAAGCAGGATCCCTAGCAACAGTAGTTCACCTCCTTTTTGCCAGAAGTTTTGCTCTGTTGCTGCAGATATGGCTCCCCCTGCACTGCGCCTTTGTTGCTAGGAGCTAGCACTGCTCCATCCCCTGGGATATCCTCACATAGCAGCCCTGAGCTGCCCTCTGTTTGCAAGGAAATAGCAATTTCCAATTCCTGACCAGTGCTGTTCCCCAGCAGAGGGCATGCCATTCCTACCAACTACGGTTACACTCTTGTTAAGGAAGCCAAACTTCCCCCTGATAACTATGGGTTGACCCTTGTCGCCAGAGAGGCTCCCCCCCGCCCCCACCGGTATTGCTAGACAAGTAGCATGGCTATAGCTGTGGACTCTCTTGTGGCTGAGGAAGTATTGCCCCCGTGTTGCTAGGGAAATGGCACCCCCGGCAACCAGGAGTAGACTGCCCTTGTGTTCCTCGCAGCTGCAGTCAGCCTTCCCCCAGGGGCTTGGACTGCAGCTGGGGGAACAGCCTGTCGATGTAAATGATGAACTACTCCCTGCTAGGGTTGTCCCCTAGTCGTCACCAACTGCCATTCTGTTGTGGGGGTAGTGACACCCCCACGTGAATTTATTACCACTGCCCTAATAACCATGCTCTGACCTCCAGCTGCTAGAGAGACGATGTCCCCTCAGTGAATCCAAGCAGGAATTGAAGGTTTTTCTAAATCTGCTCGGTCCCCACCCCTAAAGGATGGCTCCCCTCCCATCATCAGAGGCCACCAAGGCTTCATATGGGCCAACGTTTCCCACTGCTGGGGCTGTCGGCACAAGTGACGAGGGAACCACTGTATTGTTAGAGGTGACACTTCTCCAACAATCACTGCGACCAGGAAAAAGCCCCTTTCTAAAAGCCTTTCTAAACATCCTAGGCCTTGTTGCTAAGGAATGCCTTTTCCTTAGCAACAAAGATCATGGGGACCCCACTGGTGCCTGGAACATCTCCCTAGCAACCATGAAGCACCTTGTTATGAGGGATGATAATCACAACTTCTCTAGCAACTGCAGTGTCCGACGATTTAGAAGGGACCATCCTTGGAGGCTTCTCTGAATATACTGAGCTTGGTTGCTTAAAGGACTCATAGCTTAGCAACCATAGCCCTTCAAGGCTTTTCATGGCTGTGGCAGGCCCCATTAGGTACCAAAAGAAGAAGAAGCCCATTGTCAGTGAACTGTACCACCCGGCCCACCCATCGTCCTCCCCTACAGGCACCCTCTGGGCCACCCTCCCTTGTTGCCCTAGCAAGTCTGACAGCCAGAGAGCCATTGCGTGGCCAGGATCCCTTCCTTAGCATCCGGGGCTGGGACACTAGCAGGCGTCGGGAGGGGGCCTGGCTGAGCTGCATGTCTGTCCCCCACCCTCATCCTCCACCCCCCAGTCCGGAGAAGGCGGCTTCCCTGGAGTATGACTATGAGACCATCCGCAACATCGACTGCTACGGCACAGATTTCTGCGTGCGGGTGCGCGATGGCATGCGGTACTGGAACATGACGGTGCAGTGGTGGCTGGCGCAGTATATCTACAAGAGCGCACCTGCCAGTTCCTATGTCCTGCGATGAGTGAGTCCCACCAGCCTCAGGTGACACTGCAGAACTACATCACCCAGCAAGCCCCAGGGTAGCCTGCAGCTTCCCTGGCTGGGCTCCTGCCCCGGAGGCTCATGGGAATTGTAGTTTGTTTAGCCTGGTTTTGCCCTGCCTCTGATTAGTGGCAGCATGCTGGTGTAAAACCATTCCCCCTCTCTGGGCCTCAGTTTCTACTTCTGTAAAGTCAGCCTCACTTGACAGAAGCAATGTACTGAGTCCTGTGGACTCAACAGCCAGCCTTCCTGGAATCTTGGCCATCCAGGTTATGGAGAAACCTTGAGGAGTTAGTTGACCTCTTAGTTGCCTCAAGTGTTAAATGGAGTTAATGCTATTTATTACTGGTTTCATAGGTAGATAGAAGGACTAAATGCGATAAAATGTGAAATGTATTTAATGTGAGGCCTGACAGGTACGTGCGTGCTACGTATTCGTTTTTATTGTTTTTCATTTTTCCAGTATTTCTTGAGTGGAGACTCTGTGCTTGATATTGTTATCTGTGCAGCCTTTAGAAGCAGAAACTCAGGCCAGGCACGGCAGCTCACGCCGGGAATCCCAGCACTTTGGGAGCCCTAAGCAGGTGGATCATGAGGTCAGGAGTTCAAGACCAGCCTAACCAACATGGTGAAACCCTGTCTCTACTAAAAATGCAAAAATTAGCCAGACGTGTGGTGTGCACCTGTAATCCCAGCTACTTGTGAGGCTGAGGCAGGAGAATGGCTTGAACCCAGGAGGCAGAGGTTGCAATGACCCGAGATCATGCCACTGCACTCCACCCTGAGTGACAGAATGAGACTTTGTCTCAAAAGAAAAAGGCCGGGCGTGGTGGCTCACGCCTGTAATCCCAACACTTTGGGAAGCCGAGGCGGGTGGATCACGAGGTCAGGAGATTGAGACCATCCTTGTTAACATGGTGCAACCACATCTCTACTAAAAATACAAAAAATTACCTGGGCGTGGTGGTGCGCACCTGTAGTCCCAGCTACTCGGGAGGCTGAGGCAGGAGAATGGCTTGAACCCAGGAGGTGGAGGTTGCAGGGAGCCAGAATCTCGCCACTGCACTCCAGCCTGGGCAACAGAGCGAGACTCTGTCTCAAAAAAAAAAAAAAAGAAGTAGAAACTCATAGCCAGGCACGGTGGCTCACACCTGTAATCCCAGCAGTTTGGGAGGCCCAGGCAGGTGGATCACTTTAAGGTCAGGGCAATATGGTGAAGACCAGCCTGGGCAATATGGCGAAACCCCTTCTCTACTAAAAATACAGAAAATTAGCCGGGCATGGTGGCGGGCGCCTGTAATCCCAGCTACTCAGGAGGCTGAGGCAAGAGAATCACTTGAACCCAAGAGGTGGAGGTTGCAGTGAGCCCAGGTCACCTGGGCAACAGAGCAAAACTTCATCTCAAAATAAAATAAAACAGGCCGGGCACGGTGGCTCACGTCTGTAATCCCAGCACTTTGGGAGGCAGAGGTGGGCAGATCACAAGGTCAGGAGATCAAGACCATCCTGGCTAACATGGTGAAACCCCGTCTCTACTAAAAATACAAAAAATTAGCCAGGCGTGGTGGCAGGCGCCTTTAGTCCCAGCTACTCAGGGGGCTGAGGCAGGAGAGCAGCATGAACCCGGGAGGCAGAGCTTGCAGTGAGCCGAGACTGCGCCACTGCACTCCAGCCTGGGCAACAGAAAAGACTCTATCTCAAAAAAATTAAAAAGTAAAAAAGCAAAAATTAATTAATCAATTAAATTAAATTAAACGTGGAAGGGGAAGACCCAGCAGGAGTAAGTTTTGGGAGTAAGAAGGATGAGGAAACAGAGCTTGGGTTTTAATCTGATTGACTTTGAGGTGACTATTAGATTTCCAGCTGAGTTTATTGGATAGGTAATTATGTGATTCTGACGCTTAAGGGAAAAGTCGCTCTTAAAAGGGGACGCTTGAGTGGCATCAGGTGTAAATTATACCTTTACAAATTTTTATTATTATTATTTATTGTTATTATTTTTTCGATGCTCTGTCACCCAGGGTGAAGTGCAGTGGTGTGATCTCAGCTCACTGCAACCTCCATCTCCTGGGTTCAAGTGATTCTCATGCCAAGATTAGACGCAGGGTTTCGCCGTGTTGGCCAGGCTAGTCTCGAACTCTTGGCATCAAATGATCTGCCTGCCTTGACCTCCCAAAGTGCTGGGATTACAGGCATGAATCACCATGCCTGGCCAAAATCTTTTAATTAATTTTTTTTTTTTTTTTTTTTTTACTTTTTAAAAAATATAGAGATAAGGTCTCGCTGTGTTGACCAGGCTGTTCTCAAACTCCTGGCCCCAAGCAGTCCTCCCATCTCAGCCTCCCAAAGTGCTGGGATTACAAGCGTGAGCCACTGCATCTGGCCAGGTATATAGATGATACTTAAAGCTCTGGGGCTGAGGCCAGGTCAAAGCCCAGAGCACCCCAGTGTTTACACAAGTGCTTCTCAACTGGGGGCAGTTGTGCTGCTGCTGCACCCCTAGGAGACACGTGGCAATCCCTGGAGACATTTTGTTTTAACTGGAAGGTGCTAGTGGGATGTAGTGGGTGGAGGCCAGGGATGCTCCTGAACACCTTAAAATGCACAGGATTCATCCTTTTTGTTTATTTTACAGCTGAAGTGAAGTGGCATGATCTCGGCTCACTGCAACCTCCCCCTCCCGAGTTCAAGCGATCCTCTTGCCTCAGCCCCCCAGTACCTGGTATTACAGGCGTGTGCTACCATGCCAGGCTAATCTTTGTATTTTTAGTAGAGACCGGGTTTTGCCATATTGGCCAGGCTGGTCTTGAACTCCTGACCTCGGGTGATCCACCTGCCTCAGCCTCCCAAAGTGCTGGGATTACAGGTGTGAGCCACTGCACCGGCCAGAGGTTTTTTTTTTTAATCATCGGGTTACTTTTGTGCTTCTAGCACTCAGATGTGTCTGAGGGACAAGTCAGTGACCACGACAGGAAAGACCTCCCTCAGGTCACCGTCTGTGGCAAAGCTCACTGATAGATACACAGATGGGGAGTGAGATGGACAGCGATTTCTCTGTCGTTGATAAAGATGGGGTGAGAGCCTGACTCTGTAGGTCTTCAAGGGTTAGGGAATTAAATTTACGGGTATATGAGGAGAGGGGACCAAAACTCTGGGTCCCAAAAGAGGAGGCGACCGAGGCTGGAGATTTCCGAGTCTTCAGGAGGCAGGAATTATATTCTTGAATCCCTGAAGGAAGAAGAGGCTGGGACTCCGAATCCTGGGTCCTGAGGGAAAGGATGGGAGGGATTCTGGGTGGGAGGGGATGAACTGGGCCCCTAAAAAGAAAGGAGTAGAGACTCCTGGGGCCCTGAGGGAGGAAGGGGGACAGGCTTCCAAAATCCTGAGTTCCTGAAGGAAGAGGGGACCTGGGCTGTATAGAGGAATGGGAGGCTGGGGGCTCCTGGTTTCTTTTCTTTTCTTTTTTTGAGGCGGAGTTTCACTCTTGTTGCCCAGGCTGGTGTGCAGTGGCACAATCTCAGTTTACTGCAACCTCTGCCTCCCGGTTCAAGTGATTCTCCTCTGCCTTAGGCTCCCAAGTAGCAGAGATGACAGGCACCTGCCACTACATCAGGCTAATTTTTGTATTCTTAGTAGAGACAGGGTTTTACCATGTTGGCCAGGCTGGTCTCGAATCGAACTCCTGCCCTTTTTTTTTTTTTTTTTTTTTTTTTGAGACGGAGTCTTGCTCTGTCGCCCAGGCTGGAGTGCAGTGGCCGGATCTCAGCTCACTGTAAGCTCCGCCTCCCAGGTTTATGCCATTCTCCTGCCTCAGCCTCCCGAGTAGCTGGGACTACAGGTGCCCGCCACCTCGCCCGGCTAGCTTTTTTTTTTATCTTTTAGTAGAGACGGGGTTTCACCATGTTAGCCAGGATGGTCTCGATCTCCTGACCTCGTGATCCACCCGTCTCGGCCTCCCAAAGTGCTGGGATTACAGGCTTGAGCCACCGCGCCCGGCCCTCCTGCCCTTTTTTTAAGACTGAGTCTCACTCTATTGCCCAGGTTGGAGTGCAGTGGTGTGATCTCAGCTCACTGCAACCTCCACCTCCCAGTTTCAAGTGATTCTCCTGCCTCAGCCTCCTGAGTAGCTGGGATTACAGGCACACACTACCACGTCCAGCTAATCTTTTGTATTTTTAGTAGAGACGGGGTTTCATCGTGTTAGCCAGGATAGTCTCGATCTCCTGACATCACGATCCGCCCACCTCGGCCTCCCAGATAGCTGGGATTACAGGTGTGAGCCACCGTGCCTGGCCCTTTTTTCTTTTTTTAATAGAGATGGAGTTTCACTATGTTGCCCAGGCTGGTCTTGAACTCCTGGCGTCAAGCAGCCCTCCCACCTCAGCCTCCCAAAGTGCTGCGATTACAGGCGCCAGCCATTGCCCCCAGCCTCCACACTCTTGAAGAACCAGAAAACCAGTGGTCCTCCCTTCTCAAGAAAACAGGACTTGGCCAGGTGCAATGTAATTCCAGTATTTTGGGAGGCCAAGGTGAGAAGATCACTTAAGCTCGGGAGTTCGAGACCAGCCTGGGCAACACAGCAAGACTCCATCTCTACAAAGAAAAAAAAGAGGCTGGGTGCAATGGCCCACCCCTGTAATCCCACACTTTGGGAGGCCGAGGCGGATGGATCACAAGGTCAGGAGATCAAGACCATCCTGGCCAATGTGGTGAAACCCCATCTCTACTAAAAATACAAAAATGGCCGGGCACGGTGGCTCACGCCTGTAATTCCAGCACTTTGGGAGGCCAAGGCAGGCGGATCACAAGGTCAAGAGATCGAGACCATCCTGGCCAGCATGGTGAAAAAAATTAGCCTGGCGTGGTGGCACACACCCGTAGTCCCAGCTGCTCCGGAGGCTGAGGCAGGAGAATCACTTGAACCTGAGAGGCGGAGCTTGCAGTGAACCGAGATCAGGCCACTGCACTCCAGCCTGGGTGACAGAGCGAGACTCCATCTCAAAAACAAAACAAAACAAAACAAAAAAAACCCACTGGGCTGAAGAATTGGACTTGTTGGTCCTGGGAGAGGAAGGGCAGTGGAACATAAAATGTTAAATCTTTAAAGGAGGAGAGGGTCTTCATAGGACTGTGTGTATGGGAGGCTGCGATCTCCTGGATCGCTTAAGGAGACCTATAGCCTCCTCCGCCTTCTGGAGCTAGGGGCATGGTTCTGAGCGGGGAGGGCCTGGGGCCTGGTCTCCTGGATCTGAGGGAGGAGGGAGGTGGGGTCTGGACTCCTGGTCTGAGGGAGGAGGGGGTGGGGCCTGGACTCCTGGGTCTGAGGGAGGAGGGGGTGGGGCCTGGACTCCGTGGGTCTGAGGGAGGAGGGGCTGGAGCCCCAGACTCCTGGATCTGGGGTCAGTGGGCACTGGGGAGCTGGACTCGCAGGTCCTGACTCCCAGCCTCCTCCTCAGGAGCGCCTGGACCATGCTGCTGAGCGCCTACTGGCACGGCCTCCACCCGGGCTACTACCTGAGCTTCCTGACCATCCCTCTGTGCCTGGCTGCCGAGGGCCGGCTGGAGTCAGCCCTGCGGGGGCAGCTGAGCCCAGGGGGCCAGAAGGCCTGGGACTGGGTGCACTGGTTCCTGAAGATGCGCGCCTATGACTACATGTGCATGGGCTTCGTGCTGCTCTCCTTGGCCGACACGCTTCGGTACTGGGCCTCCATCTACTTCTGTATCCACTTCCTGGCCCTGGCAGCCCTGGGGCTGGGGTTGGCTTTGGGTGGGGGCAGCCCCAGCCGGCGGAAGGCAGCATCGCAGCCCACCAGCCTTGCCCCGGAGAAGCTCCGGGAGGAGTAAGCTCCGTGACGCTCCCTCTGCCAGCTGGTCCCTGGAATTCTGTGAACCAGGCCGCTGTCTCCTCCCCAGAAAGAGTCCTTACCTTGGAGAGGGTCCTGGAGAGAATTTCCTCTTCCCCAGCTAAATACTCTGCCTGCAACTGAAGCAGACCTGGGCGTGTCCTCCCTGCGCTCCGCCCAGGGACCACCTCCACTCCTACAAAATCAAAGTTTTGTCCAAACAAGAGTCTCGTGGGCCCCTGCTCCAGCTTCGGGGTATCCAGAGAGCACTGCGCTTCCCAAGAACGGAAGGGGCCCCTGGGCAGTGAGTTTTGGACAAATTCCCTTTCTTTGCAGCCACAATGTGGGGTCAGAGCTTGGGGGCAGGTCCTGGGAGTGGAACGCCTCTTCCTTGTGTCTTTCGCTCCACTTTTAGCTCATTGCACCGATATTGCAGACTTGGAAGGAAGCATAAGCTTCCCATTTCACAAAGGGGAAACTGAGGTGCAGATGCGTGGGCCTGGGGATGGCCGTCCCATAGCTTCCATCTGAGCCACCTCAGGGCCCCAACGCTCCTGGCACCCTCTTCTCATCCCTTGGCCTATGACAGGTCACCATGTGTAAATCTTTCCCAATAAAGTGTTGCACAAAGGCATTGTGTCTGTGCAGGTATCTGGGTGATAAATGGCAGGAAGGACTTAGGCCACGAAGTCCTGGGGTGAGGTACAGCTGCCCAGCCCAGGAACCAAACTGTCAGGCCTGGGGCACCAGAGGGACTTCAGCTCCCAGGAGACCTTTTGCATCAGCGGCCCTGAGAAACTACAGGAAGTGTACCTTACTCCCTCCGGGCCACCTGCTGGCCAGGTACACACCTGCCCCTGGCCCCTCCCTTACCTGGGGCAGTGTTTGCCTGGTGGCCACTAGAAACAGCCCAGCCTGGAATCAGAAACCCAACCTTGGAATCAGAAGCCTGGGGCCCCTCCAGGGGGTGGCTGGCCCCCCGGGAGGCCAGAGGAGGTAGGGATGCCAGGAGAAGCTCAGATCCATCCGACCTTCAGGCTAGGTGGGAGTACTGCTGGAGGAAAGGGGAGGCCTGGCCTCCTGAGTCTGAGGGCTAAAGAGAAGGTTCCACTTCCTGATATTATGGGGGAGAAAGGAACTGAAGGCTGAAACTCCGGGGTCTGAGGAGGAGAAGCCTAGAGAACCAGGCTAGTCTGGAAGGAGGGGAGGGCTAGGGGCTGGGAGTTTGGGTGTCTTGGGAATAGGAGAGGCTGGGTTCCCACACTTCTGAGCTAGAAGGAAAAGGAAGTTGAGGACTGGACTCCTCTGCCCTGGAGTAGGAGGGGTCCGCGCCTGGGGATGGAGTTGAGGACTATGGGCCCCTGGGTCCAGGGAAAGTAGAGATTGGCACTCGGATTCCTGGGCCTGACAGAGGAGGGGCTGAGGGCCTGGACTCCTGGGTCTGAGGGAGGAGGGGCTGGGGGCCTGGACTCCTGGGTCTGAGGGAGGAGGGGCTGGGGGCCTGGACTCCTGGGTCTGAGGGAGGAGAGGCTGGGGGCCTGGACTCCTGGGTCTGAGGGAAGAGGGGACTGAGGCCTGGTTTCCTGGTCTAGGGAGGAGGAATTTGGGCCCAGACTCCCGGGTCTTCCCAGACTCCTGCCCCTCCCCAGGCCCATCGCTGTCCTCTGTGCTGAACGAGCTGCCCAGTGCTGCCACCCTTCGGTACCGAGGCCCTGGGGCGCTGCCTTGGGGGGTGCCGGAGGAGGAGGAGGAGGACGGAGAAAGGAGCAGAAAGGCCTTCACAGAAGTTACCCAGAGGGAGCTGCAGGACCCTCACCCTTCCCGGGAACTGCCCTGGCCCATGCAGGCCAGACGGGCACACAGGTGAGGCCCCACCTCCGGCTGGGACCTGCACAGCCTGGACCGGGCCCTTCTCCCATACCTTGGACTCGGTCTCCTCCCTCTGTCCTCTGCCGCTCCTGGCTTCTGGGGCCTCTCTCTGCCTGGCTCAGAGCTGCCTCTCTTGGTTTCTTTGTTCCCCCGTCTTTGTCTCTCCTTCGGACCCCAGGCGAGGGCTGCCTTTCCGTGGCTCTGGGATCTCTTCTCTGTCTCTGGGATTCGCCGTCTCCCTTGTCTCCTCCAATCCTGTCTCTGCCTCTCAGTTTTTCTGTGTGTGTGTCCAAAACCTGTTAATATTTATTTCTCTCTGCTTTATGCCTTCCTTCATCTTTGCCTCCTCTTCAAAGCCTCCCTCTCTTTAACTTCTTCCCTTTCCCATTCTCACGGTATAATTCGTAGCGCCCGGTGAACAATGAAAATGCAGGTGCCCTCCTTCAAAAATGATTGTGGACCCGGCGCGGTGGCTCACACCTGTAATCCCAGCACTTTGGGAGGCCGAGGCAAGTGGATCACCTGAGGCCAGGAGTTCGAGACCAGCCTGGCCAACATGGTGAAACCCCCAACTCTACTTTTTTTTTTTTTTTTTGAGACGGAGTCTCGCTCTGCCACCCAGGCTGGAGTGCAGTGGCCGGATCTCAGCTCACTGCAAGCTCCGCCTCCCGGGTTTACGCCATTCTCCTGCCTCAGCCTCCCGAGTAGCTGGGACCACAGGCGCCCGCCTCGTCGCCCGGCTAGTTTTTTTTGTGTTTTTAAGTAGAGACAGGAAATTAGCTGGCTGTGGTGGCATGTGCCTGTAATCCCAGCTACTCGGGAGGCTGAGGCAGGAGAATTGCTTGAACCTCGGAGATACAGGTTGCAGTGAGCTGAGATCGTGCCATTGCACTCCAGCCTGGGTGATAGAGCGGGACTCCATCTCAAATATAAATTATATATAGTATATGTATGGAAAAAACAATAAATAACAACAATATATCACCACTCCCCTGCTGATCAGTGGCGGGATCGTGCCTGTGAATATAGCCACTATACTCCAGCCTGAGCAACATAACGAGACCCCATCTGTACCTTTTAAAAGTAATAATCAGGCCAGGTGCGGTGGCTCATGCCTGTAATCCCAGCACTTTGGGAGGCCGAGACGGGCAGATCACAAGGTCAGGAGTCGAGACCATCCTGGCTAACCCGGTGAAACCCAGTCTCTCCTAAAAACTACAAAAAAGTTAGCCGGGCGAGGTGGCAGGCGCCTGTAGTCCCAGCTACTCGGGAGGCTGAGGCAGGAGAATGGCGTGAACCTGGGAGGCGGAGCTTGCCGTGAGCCAAGATCGCGCCACTGCACTCCAGCCTGGGTGACGGAGCAAGATTCCGTCTTAAAAAAAAAAAAAAAAGTAATAAAGTAACAATATGACAAAAAATACAAATTAAAAGAACAGCTATCTATAAAACATTTACCTTGTATGAGGTATTGTAAGTAATCTAGAGGTGATTTAAAGTGCATTGGAGGGCTAGGTGTAGTGGCCGACACCTGTAGCCCCAGCACTTTGGGAGACTGAGGCGGGAGAATTGCTGGAGCCTGGACATTTGAGGCTGCATTGAGCTATGATTGCACCACTGCACTCCAGCCTGGACAACAAAACGAGACGCTGTCTCTGAAAAATCAGATAAAAAATAAAATAAAATTTAAAAAACCACAGGAGGATATGTGTAGCCTGTATGCAAATACTATGCCATTGTATATACGGAATTTGGACATCTACAGATTTTGGTATCCTTGGGGAGTCCTTGAACCAACCCCCATGGATACTGAGGGATGACTGTATTTATAAAGTGAGAGCCCAGATAAACTCCAGCTAGGGCAAGCGACACAGCATGACAGCACCCTGTGCGTCCCTCCCCTGACACTCCCTTTCTCCTCACAAGGAGATGGTAACCTTCTCCCCTAACCTTTGTTTTTTTTTTTTTTTTTTTGAGACGGAGTCTCGCTCTATCGCCCAGGCTGGAGTGCAGTGGCCGGATCTCAGCTCACTGCAAGCTCCGCCTCCCAGGTTTACGCCATTCTCCTGCCTCAGCTTCCCGAGTAGCTGGGACTACAGGCGCCCGCCACCTCGCCCGGCTAGATTTTTGTATTTTTAGTAGAGACGGGGTTTCACCGGGTTAGCCAGGATGGTCTCGATCTCCTGACCTCGTGATCCGCCCGTCTCGGCCTCCCAAAGTGCTGGGATTACAGGCTTGAGCCACCGCGCCCGGCTTTTTTTTTTTTTTTTTTTGAGACAGAGTCTCGCTGTGATGCCCAGGCTGGAGTGCAGTGGTGTGATCTCAGCTCACTGCAGCCTCTGACACCTGGGCTCAAGCGATTCTCCCACTCCAGCCTCCCGCTTTTCTGTATAGCTTTGCCAGCTCTGTGCTCTGCAACTTTGTACAAATAGAATCATGCCGTCTTCAGTCTTCTGTGCTGTTTTCTTCTGCCTAGCATTAGGTTTCCTTCTTTTTCTTTTTTCTGAGAAGGAATCTCACTCTGTCACCCAGGCTGGAGTGGAATGGTGCCATCTCAGCTCACTGCAACCTCTGTCTCCCAGGTTCAAGCGATTCTCCTGCCTCAGCCTCCCAAGTAGCTGGGATTACAGGTGCCCACCACCAGGCCCAGCTAATTTTTTTTTTTTTTTTTGTATTTTTAGTAGAGGCAGGATTTCACCATGTTGGTCAGGCTAGTCTCGAACCCCTGACCTCAGATGATCCACCCACCTTGGCCTCCCAAAGTGCTGGGATTACAGGCGTGAGCCACCTCACCCAATTGGTTTCTTTTTTATTGCCACAGAGTATTCTATCTTATGTATAGGCCACAATTTACTTCTCCGTTCTACTTTTGGGTTGTTTCTACATTCGGATGGTTCCCAGTCTGGGGCTGCAAAACCCCTCATTTTCTGCCTGTTTCCCTCTCAGGCAAAGAAATGCAAGGGACCAGGTGGTCTATGGCTCTGGAACTAGGACGGACCAATGGGCACGGCTACTTCGGAGGTCCAAGGAGAAAACAAAGGAAGGCTTGCGAAGCCTGCAGCCCTGGTCATGGACACTGAAGAGGATCGGGGGTGCGGTGGGGTTCGGGTGATGTCCTGGGGGCAGGGCCTGGACTCCTGGGTGTGAGGGAGGAGGGGCTTGGGCCTGGATTTTGGGGTCTGAGGGAGGAGGGGCTGGGGTCTGGACTCCCGGATCTGAGGGAGAAGGGACTGGGATCTGGGTCTGAGGGAGAAGGGGCTGGGGGCCTGGACTCGGGTCTGAGAAAGGCACAGCTGGGCCTGGCGCGGTGGCTCACGCCTGTAATCCCAACAGTTTGGGAGACCGAGGTGGGTGGATCACCTGAGATCAGGAGTTCGAGGCCAGCCTGACCAATATGGTGAAACCCCGTCTCTACTAAAAATACAAAAACTAACTGAGCATGGTGGCGCGTGCCTGTAATCCCAGCTACTCGGGAGGCTGAGATAGGTGAATTGCTTGAACCCAGGAGGCGAAGGTTGCAGTGAGCCGAGATCGCGCCACTGCACTCCCGCCTGGGCGGCAGAGAGAGACTCCGTCTCAAATATAATAATTAATTAATAATAATAATAATAATAATAATAATAATAATAATAGAAAGCAAGGCAGGGCTGGGCCCCCAGCCCCGGGACAGGACCAGCACAGCTGGTCCTGCTCCCGGGAAGGAACCTGAGCCTCTCTCTGCTGCCCCCTGCAGGCCAGTTTGGCGCCGGCACGGAGTCCTACTTCTCCCTGCTGCGCTTCCTGCTGCTCCTCAACCTGCTGGCCTCTGTGCTTATGGCCTGCATGATCCTGCTGCCCACCTGGCTGGGAGGCGCTCCCCCAGGCCCTCCCGGCTCCAACACCTCCTCGCCCTGCGGCTCCTATAACCCCCACTCCCAGGGCCTGGTCACCTTTGCCACCCAGCTCTTCAACTTGCTCTCAGGAGAAGTAGGTGCCTGGGGCCCTGGGAGTTTCCCTCGCCCAGTGCCTTCAATGACACGAACATCAAACCCTGACCCCAGACCCTGACTGTGCAGCTCCAGGAGCCCCGCCTCCTCCCACAGTGGCCCCCGCGCTGCCTTCCCCCACAGGGTTACCTGGAATGGTCCCCTCTCTTCTATGGCTTCTACCCGCCCCGCCCACGCCTGGCGGTCACCTACCTGTGCTGGGCCTTTGCAGTTGGCCTCATCTGCCTCTTGCTCATCCTGCATCGGTCAGTGGCACCTGCACCCCTGACCCCGTGACAGGACGGGTTGGGGTAGGGAAGCAAGTGGTGGTGGCAGAAACTCCCTCCCCAAGAATCCTCAGTCTTGCCGTGTAACCTTTTGTTCTGTGTGAGTTAAAATCAAGGTTTTGTGCCGGGCGCGGTGGCTCACGACTGTAATCCTAGCACTTTGGGAGACCGAGGCCGGCGGATCACGAGGTCAGGAGATCGAGACCATCCTGGTTAACACGGTGAAACCCCGTCTCTACTAAAAATACAAAAAATTAGCCGGGTGTGGTGGCCGGCGCCTGTAGTCCCGGCTACTCCGGAGGCTGAGCCAGGAGAATGGTGTGAACCCAGGAGGCAGAGCTTGCAGTGAGCCGAGATCAGGCCACTGCACTCCAGCCTGGGCGACAGAGCAAAACTCTGTCTTGAAAAAAAATATATATAAAATAAAATAAATAAAGGTTTTGGGTTTTTTTTCATTTGTTTTTGTTTGTTTGTTTTTCAGACAGAGTCTTACTCTGTCGCCCAGGCTGGAGTGCATGATCTTGGCTCACTGCAACCTACACCTCCCAGGTTCAAGTGATTCTACTGCCTCAGCCTCCCAAGTAGCTGGGTTTACAGGCTCCTGCCACCACGTCCAGCTAATTTTTTGTATTTTTAGTAGAGACAGGGTTTTGCCATGTTGGTCAGGCTGGTCTCAAACTCCTGACTTCAGGTGATACACCTGCCTCGGCCTCCCAAAGTGCTGGGATTACAGGTGTGAGCCACCGCGCCCACCCTGTTTTATTTTTTGAGACAGGGTCTCACTCTGTCACCCGGGTAGAGTGCAGTGATGCAATCATAGCTCACTCGAAGTCTGGGCCTCTGGAACTCAACTGATCCTCCCACCTCAGCCTCTGGAGCAGCTAGGACCACAGGGACGCACCATCATGCCCTGCTAAATTTTTTTTTTTTTAATGTTATAGAGGCAGGGTCTTGCTATGTTGCCCAGGCTGTGCTCAAACTCCTGGACTCAAGAGATCTGCTCATCTCAGCCTCCCAAGGTGCTGGAATTACAGGCATGAGCCAATGTGCCTGGCCAAAAGTCAACTTTCTTTTTTTTTTTTTTGAGACAGAGTCTCACTCTGTTGTCCAGGCTGGAGTGCAGTGGTGCGATCTCAGCTCACTGCAACCTCTGCCTTCCGGGTTAAGCCATTTTCCTGCCTCAACCCGCCAAGTAGCTGAGATTGCGGGCATGCGACACCATACCTGGCTAATTTTGTATTTTTAGTGAAGATGGGGTTTCACCATGTTGGTCAGGCTGGTCTCAAACTCCTGACTTCAAGTGATCCACCCACCTCGGCCTCCCAAAGTGCTGGGATTAGAGGCGTGAACCACCGCGCCCCGTCAATTTTACTTTTTTTTTTTTTTTTTTTGAGAAGGAGTTTTGCTCTTGTTGCTCAGGCTGGAGTGCAATGGTGCGATCTCCAGCTCACCACAACCTCCGCCTCCTGGGTTCAAGCAATTCTCCTGCCTCAGCTTCCCAAGCAGCTGGGATTACAGGCCTGTGCCACCACACCCGGCTAATTTTGTATTTTTAGTAGAGATGGGGTTTCTCCATGTTGGTCAGGATGGTCTCGAACTCCCAACCTCAGGTGATCTGCCCGCCTCGGCCTCCAAAAGTGCTGGGATTACAGGCATGAGCCACCGCGCCTGGCTCAATTTTACTCTTTAAAATATATATATATTGCAGTGTAATGTCTCCTTAGCCCAGGCACTGTACTAGGACATGGAGAACCATTTGGGAGTCCCCAAACATATGTACAGCTTACCGTTTAGTAGGGGAGAGACACTGTGGGACAGACTGTTAAATAGACAAGCAGTCTGGGCCCAGTGGCTCACGCCTGTAATGTCAGCACTTTGGGAGGACGAGGCATGTGAATCACCTGAGGTTGAGAGTTGAGACCGCCTGACAAACATGGAGAAACCCCATCTCTACTAAAAATACAAAATTAGCCAGGCATGGTGGTGCATGCCTGAAATCCCAACTACTCAGGAGGCTGAGGCAGAAAAATTGCTTGAACTCAGGAGGTGGAGGTTGCAGTGAGCTGAGATCGGGCCATTGCACTCCAGACTGGGCAACAAGAGCAAACTCCGTCTCAAAAATAATAATAGTAATAAAATAAACAAGCAAATCAATTATTTGAGTTTGGGAGCAATACTATAGAGAAAACGAATGGGATGTGAGGATAGAGAGCAAGAATCAGCAAACTTCTTCTGTGAAGGGCCAGGAAGTAAATATTTTCGTCTTTGAAGGCCTTGCAGTCTGGGACTCAACCAAACTCTGCCACTGTAGTGCAAAAGCAGCCACACACAATACATAAATGAGTGGGTGTGGCTGTGTTCCAATAAAACTTTATTTACAAAAACAGTGGTTGGCCCAGATTTGGCCCATGGAGTCTTGTTTGCCAACCCCTGTGATACAGAATAATGGGTAGGGACCCTCATTAGATGGAGTGGTAAAAGCCTTTCTATCTGGAGTAAGGGACCTGCAGATGAAGAGAAAGAAGAGAAGGAGCCAGGCAGGTGAACAGCCAAGCCATGAGCATTCCAGGCAGAGGGAGCTGCAAGTGCAAAGGCCATGTGGTAGGAAAGAGGTTTGAGGTGTTCTGAGAAATAAAAGGCCTGTATGAGAAGAAGGGGCAGGGCCAGTCACGGTGGCTCATGCCTGTAATTTCAGCTTTTTGAGAGGCTGAGGCGGGCGGATCACTTGAGGTCAGGAGTTTGAGACCAGCCTGGCCAACATGGTGAAACCCCATCTCTATTAAAAATATGAAAAGTAGCTAAGCGTGGTGGCATATGCCTGTGGTCCCAGCTACTTGGGAAGCTGAGGCAGGAGAATCAGTTGAACCTGGGAGGCAGAAGTTGCAGTGAGCCAAGATTTCACCACTGCACTCCAGCCTGAACAACAGAGCAAGACCCTGTCAAAAAAAAAACACAAAGATTTAAGTTTTGAGAAGTAGGGAAGGGTCAGATCAGGTAGGCCCTGGCAGGTTATGCTAGGAAGAAGTCTCAATTTTTTTTTTTTTTTTGAGATGAAGTCTCGCTCTGTCGCCCAGGCTGGAGTGCAGGGGCCAGATCTCTGCTCGCTGCAAGCTCTGCCTCCCGGGTTCATGCCATTCTTCTGCTTCAGACTCCCGAGTAGCTGGGACCACAGGCGCCCACCACCTTGCCCGACTAATTTTTTTTATTTTTAGTAGAGACGGGGTTTCACCGTGTTTACCAAGATGGTCTCGATCTCCTGACCTCATGATCCACCCGTCTTGGCCTCCTAAAATGCTGGGATTACAGGCGTGAGCCATGGTGCCTGGTGTGCCCTCCTCTCTGGAGTCTTTACCTGCCATCTTCTCTGGGTCTCTGTCTTCTTCTCGGGTCTTCCCGCCCAGCCCCCTTCTCTGGGTGCCTGCACTTATGGGTCTTTGACCCCCATCTTTTGTAGATTTAGTTTCTCCTTTCTCACTGTCTTTGTCTCCCTCCGAATCTCCCTCTGGGGTCTCTGTCCCTCCTCCACGGCTCTGTCTTTCTCAGGGCCTCTGTCCCTTTCACTCTGGGTTTCTGCCCCCTTCACTCTGGGGCTCTGTCCCTGTCTCCTAGGTTTCTGCCTCTCTCTGTGGGGTGCCTGTGCCCCAGGTCTGTCTCTGAATCTCCCTTGGACTTTGCCTTCAATGACTGTAGGTGTCTCCGCCTCTTTGACTCTTTCCCCATCTGATGGCAGCTCCCCTAGTACCCAAGGCCTTAGGGTTCGTCTTCCCCATTGGTCCCAATATGAGGGATCCCCCCATAACCCCCGTTCCTGGCTGTCCTTTCACATCCCGTCTCCCCTCTCAGCTCGGTGTCCGGGCTGAAGCAGACACTGCTGGCGGAGTCCGGGGATCTGACCAGCTACAGCCACCTGGTGTTCTCGGCCTGGGACTTCGGCCTCTGCCGGGACGTCCACGTGCGGCTGCGCCAGCGCATCATCTTGTACGAATTACAGGTGCGATTGGGGGGCGGGTTATGCAACTGGGTAGGGACCAGACCGGACTGGGCTGAGATAACGCACAGGGCCTAACCCGGTGATGGGGCCTAGGTGCGACTAGAGGGCAGGGTCTGCAACGGGGTAGGGACCAGACTGGACCGCGCTAACATAACGCACAGGGCGTAACCCGGTGATGGGGCCTCCGGAGAGACGCTAGGCAGCTCCTTCTCCAAGAAAGGCAGGTCCTGGGGAATGAGAGGGTTGAGAGGAGGCCGTGATAGGGCTACCGGAGATCCAAGGGTGTAGGAAAAGGATGCGCCAAGGCTGGGATCGGTGGCTCATGCTTGTAACCCCAGCACTTTGGGAGACCGAGGCAGGTGGATTGCTTGAGTCTAGGAGTTCGAGACCAGCCTGGGCAACATAGGGAGGCTCCCTCTCTACCAAAAAAAGCAAGCACAAGAAGCGGGCGGGGCTTTAAGGCAATTTGGCCCTTTTTTCTTTCTCATGTCTGATTGCTTTAGTTAGGACTTGCAGTACTATGTTGAGTAACAGTGGTGAAAGTGAGCATCCTTTTCTTGTTTCAGATCTGAGAAGAAAGCCTTTCAGTCTTTCCCTGTTCAGTGTGATACCACCTGTGGGTCTGTCACACACATGGCTTTCATTATATGTGTCAGTTGGTTTTATGTGTCTAGAAATTTATCCATTTATCATTGTATTGAGGTGCGTTCCTCGTATAGCCAGTTTTTTTTAGGGTTTTTATCATGAAGAGATGTTAAGTGTTATATGCTTTTTTCAGTACAAATTGAAAAGATCATATGGTTTTTGCCCGTCATTTTGTTGATGTGATGTGTCATATTGATTGATTTCCATATGTTGAATCATCCTTGCATCCCTGGAATAGATCCTACTTGGTCATGAAGAATCATCTTTTTAATGTGTTGTTGAATTCAGTTTGCTAGTATTTTGTTGAGGATTTTTGTATCAATGTTCTTTAGGGATGTTGACCTGTAGTTTACTCTCTCTCTCTCTTTTTTAAAATGTATATGTGTCTACTCTTTCTGTCTCTTTTTAAAAATGTGTATGTGGCCGGGCGCGGTGGCTCAAGCCTGTAATCCCAGCACTTTGGGAGGCCGAGACGGGCGGATCACGAGGTCAGGAGATCGAGACCATCCTGGCTAACAAGGTGAAACCCCGTCTCTACTAAAATACAAAAACTAGCCGGGCGAGGTGGCGGGCGCCTGTAGTCCCAGCTACTCGGGAGGCTGAGGCAGGAGAATGGCGTAAACCTGAGAGACGGAGCTTGCAGTGAGCTGAGATCCGGCCACTGCACTCCAGTCCGGGCGACAGAGCGAGACTCCGCCTCAAAAAAAAAAAAAATGTGTATGTGTCTAGGGTAATACCAGTCTTGTGAAATGAGTTTAGAAGTGTTCCCTCTTTCTTTATTTGTTGAAATAATTTGAGTAGAATTGGTGTTATTTCTTCTTTAAATGTTTGGTAAAATTCATCAGTGAAACAATAGCATCCAAGAATTTTGCTTTCCTGGGAGACATTTTATAACAGCTTTAATGTCATTACTTGTTATTTTTCTATTCAGATTTTGGATTTCTTCATGGTTCAATCTCAGTAGATTGTATGTATCTGGAAATTTCTCTGTTTATTCTAGGTTTTCCATTTTATTGGCATATAATTGTTCATAGAAGCCTCTCATGATCCTCTAAATTTTTGCCATATCAGTTGTAATATCTCTTTTTTCATCTCTATTTTTATTTAGGTCTTCTTTCTTTCTTAATCTGGCTAATGGGTTGTTGATTTGTTTTCATGTTTTCAAAAACCCACTGTTCATTTTTTAAATCTTTTGTATTGTTTTTTCTTTTCATTTTCATTTATTTCTGCTCTGATCTTTATTATTTCTTCTACTAATTGTGGGTTTTGTTTGCTCTTGCTCTTTCAGTTTCTAAAGATGCATCATTAGGTTGTGTATTTGAAGTTTTCCTTTTTTCTTTTCTTTTCTTTCTTCCTTCCTTCCTTCCATCCATCCATCCTTCCTTTCTTTCTATAAGCCTTCTACTTAGTACTTCTTTTGCTGTATCCCATAAGTTTTAGTATGGT